>NW_026600322.1:97500-385000 GCF_029448725.1 Salvelinus fontinalis
TAAATAACAATAGTGGGGCTATATACAGGGTATTACGGTACTGAGTCAATGTGGAGGCTATATATGGTACAGAGTCAATGTGGAGGCTATATACAGGGGGTACCGGTACAGAGTCAATGTGGAGGCTATATACAGGGGGTACCGGTACAGAGTCAATGTGGAGGCTATATACAGGGTGTTACGGTACAGAGTCAATGTGGAGGCTATATACAGGGGGTACCGGTACAGAGTCAATGTGGAGACTATATACAGGGGGTACCGGTACAGAGTCAATGTGGAGGCTATATACAGGGTGTTACGGTACAGAGTCAATGTGGAGGCTATATACAGGGTATTACGGTACAGAGTCAATGTGGAGGCTATATACAGGGGGTACCGGTACAGAGTCAATGTGGAGGCTATATACAGGGGATACCGGTACAGAGTCAATATGGAGGCTATATACAGGGGATACCGGTACAGAGTCAATGTGGAGGCTATATACAGGGTGTACCGGTACAGAGTCAATGTGGAGACTATATACAGGGGGTACCGGTACAGAGTCAATGTGGAGGCTATATACAGGGGGTACCAGTACAGAGTCAATGTGGAGGCTATATACAGGGGGTACCGGTACAGAGTCAATGTGGAGGCTATATACAGGGGGTACCGGTACAGAGTCAATGTGGAGACTATATACAGGGGGTACCGGTACAGAGTCAATGTGGAGGCTATATACCGGGTATTACGGTACTGAGTCAGCAGTGAGCACGTTTTGCTTGTATTTGTTTTCATGCTAAATATTGCTGCGAGAACTTGTGCACGGAACAATGTCTGTACACTGGATGTGTGATCTGGTGCGTTTGACCTGTTGAAACAAAACTTCAACAGTCCTGCGACTGAGTGTGACATCATTTAACTGTGACACATTGCAGGTACTCTCTGACTACTCAGAAAGATAACAGCTCCCACTGTTTCCACTAGGAACAGCATGACAACACCACAGACAGAAGGGGAAAGTTATACATCTCTTTGGCATCACATTGCGCATTAGCTAGCTACATGTCCCCAACTCTGAATTAAACCCTGTTTTAGTCAAGTACCTGCGCGTCTCGCAATTCCACGACCACAGTCTCACTACTCCAGCGAGCCGCCATCTTCTTCTCCCGCAACAACACCAACAAGACGTCACACGACGCCCCTGTCGCTCAAATCACGGACAACGCGAGAACTACTTCCTGTCTTCTGATTGGTTGGTTGGGTGATGCTGCTGGACGTCGCTATCCAAGATGGCTGCTACCATGGTGGAACATGTTGTCGTAGATGCGGGAGGATTTTTGAAGAAAGCACCTCTTCAGGTGAGGTTTAAACTTCATCACATATCAGTCGCGATGTTCTTCAGGTGTTACGTCACCCACCGGGATCAGAAGTATTTCATGTGAATAACCTTTTATCACAAACTGCGTGCTTGATGTCAGGTCTGGATAACTAGTTAACGTGGTTCATCCTGTTTAAATGGCCACATCAACATCATGTAGCTGCGTATATTATCATTTATACATTGCTGTATATATATATATATATATATATATATATATATATATATTTATTTTCTAGGAAATCGGGAAGAATATCTACACCCTGAAGGATGTAGTAGAGGAAATTAGAGACAAGCCAACGCGGAGGAGTCTGTCAGTCCTACCTTATAAACTCAACTTCAAAGAGCCGTACCCAGAGGACATCCGATTAGGTAGCTACGGTCTTTTTAAATGACACATTTGTTCAGTTTTAGTTGTTTGATTTGTCGTACTGGATATTTGTTTTTGTAGACACACTCTCTGTTTCTCCAGCATCACTTCTATAGTTGTTGATGGTACTGAACATTATTTTCATGAATTGTAACGCCGGTACTGAGTGTTGCGGTCTGTGTTGAGTGACTGAGTTCTCCAAGAAGACTGGAGACTACCCCAGCCTATCTGCCACAGACATCAAGGTGTTGGCTCTAGCATACCAGTTGGAGAGGGAACACGTTGGGACGGACCACCTGAGGAAAGAACCGGAGGTCAAGGTAAGACAGTGATCAATGAGACGTGACCCCAAATGGAACCCGATTCCCTTTCTGCACTATATAGGGAATAGGGATCTGGTCTAAAGTAGTGCACTATATAGGGAATAGGGCTCTGGTCTAAAGTAGTACACTATATAGGGAATAGGGCTCTGGTCTAAAGTAGTACACTATATAGGGAATAGGGATCTGGTCTAAAGTAGTACACTATATAGGGTGCCATAGGGCTCTGGTCTATAGTAGTGGACTACATAGGGAATAGGGTGCCATAGGGCTCTGGTCTAAAGTAGTGGACTACATAGGGAATAGGGCTCTGGTCTAAAGTAGTGGACTACATAGGGAATAGGGCTCTGGTCTAAAGTAGTGCACTATATAGGGAATAGGGATCTGGTCTAAAGTAGTGCACTATATAGGGAATAGGGCTCTGGTCTAAAGTAGTGCACTATATAGGGAATAGGGTGCCATAGGGCTCTGGTCTAAAGTAGTGGACTACATAGGGAATAGGTTGCCATAGGGCTCTGGTCTAAAGTAGTGGACTACATAGGGAATAGGGTGCCATAGGGCTCTGGTCTATAGTAGTGGACTACATAGGGAATAGGGCTCTGGTCTAAAGTAGTACACTATATAGAGAAAAGGCTGCCATAGGGCTCTGGTCTATAGTAGTGGACTACATAGGGAATATGGAGCCATAGGGCTCTGGTCTAAAGTAGTGGACTACATAGGGAACAGGGAGCCATAGGGCTCTGGTCTATAGTAGTACACTATATAGGGAATAGGGTGCCATAGGGCTCTGGTCTAAAGTACTGGACTACATAGGGAATAGGGAGCCATAGGGCTCTGGTCTATAGTAGTACACTATATAGGGAATAGGGAGCCATAGGGCTCTGGTCTAAAGTAGTGGACTACATAGGGAATAGGGAGCCATAGGGCTCTGGTTTAAAGTAGTGGACTACATAGGGAATAGGGAGCCATAGGGCTCTGGTTTAAAGTAGTGGACTACATAGGGAATAGGGAGCCATAGGGCTCTGGTCTAAAGTAGTGGACTACATAGGGAATAGGGAGCCATAGGGCTCTGGTTTAAAGTAGTGGACTACATAGGGAGCCATAGGGCTCTGGTCCAAAGTAGTGGACTACATAGGGAGCCATAGGGATCTGGTTTAAAGTAGTGGACTACATAGGGAGCCATAGGGATCTGGTCTAAAGTAGTGCACTATATAGGGAATAGGGTTCCATGTGGGACACAGCCAGTTAAAGGGACTAGTTAACGCACAGAACCGTGAGTAGCCTCTGGCAGCCTGGCTACCCGGACTAGTTACATTGTGTAAATAAACTTTGACTTGATGTAAGTGTTTCAGTGGGTCCACATCATTGACATGTCGTCTGCGGTCAGGTCCAGGTATCCAGTACCAGGAGACATCCAGAGGCTCCCGTCGGCGTGGCAGGATTCCACTTCCCCTCAAAGGTACAGTCCAAAACAATGACATCAACTCTGTTGTTAACCAGAGTACTGATCCGTAGTACTGATCCGTAGTACTGATCCGTAGTTCTGATCCAGAGTACTGATCCAGAGTACTGATCCGTAGTACTGATCCATAGCACTGATCCAGAGTACTGATCCAGAGTACTGATCCAGAGTACTGATCCGTAGTACTGATCCGTAGTACTGATCCAGAGTACTGATCCAGAGTACTGACCCGTAGTACTGATCCGTAGTACTGATCCAGAGTACTGATCCGGAGTACTGATCCGGAGTACTGATCCGTAGTGCTGATCCAGAGTACTGATCCAGAGTACTGATCCAGAGTTCTGATCCGTAGTACTGATCCGTAGTACTGATCCAGAGTACTGATCCGTAGTACTGATCCAGAGTACTGATCCGTAGTACTGATCCGTAGTTCTGATCCGTAGCTCTGATCCGTAGCGCTGATCCGTAGCGCTGATCCGTAGCACTGATCCGTAGCACTGATCCGTAGTACTGATCCAGAGTACTGATCCAGAGTACTGATCCGTAGTACTGATCCAGAGTACTGATCCGTAGTACTGATCCGTAGTACTGATCCGTAGTACTGATCCGTAGTACTGATCCGTAGTACTGATCCGTAGTACTGATCCGTAGTACTGATCCGTAGTACTGATCCGTAGTACTGATCCGTAGTACTGATCCAGAGTACTGATCCGTAGTACTGATCCGTAGTACTGATCCGTAGTACTGATCCGCAGTACTGATCCGTAGTACTGATCCGTAGTACTGATCCGCAGTACTGATCCGTAGTACTGATCCGTAGTACTGATCCGTAGTACTGATCCGTAGTACTGATCCGCAGTACTGATCCAGAGTACTGATCCAGAGTTCTGATCCGTAGTACTGATCCGTAGTACTGATCCGTAGTACTGATCCAGAGTACTGATCCAGAGTACTGATCCGTATGCATGTTGAGATGAGAGACTAAGTAAATTAACAACCTAAAAAGCATCTAGAACAACCATGTGAATGGGGAACCATGTGAATGGGAAACCATGTGAATGGGGGAACCATGTGAATGGGGAACCATGTGAATGGGGAACCATGTGAATGGGGAACCATGTGGGATGGGGAACCATGTGAATGGGGAACCATGTGGGATGGGGAACCATGTGAATGGGAAACCATGTGAATGGGGAACCATGTGAATGGGGAACCATGTGGGATGGTCATTAGTAACAAATCAACCACTTCTGTCAACATCTACAATAGTAGTTCAGAGTTCTCCTCTCCTCCTCCATGGTCCAGAGGCCAGCAGATGGGCTGTTCAGTGGCAGACAGAGGCCAGCAGCACAGACGCCAGCAGCACAGACGCCAGCAGCACAGACGCCAGCAGCACAGACGCAGCACAGCTATAACCCTCCAGAGATCGCAGAGTACAACAGCTTCCAGTTCTGGAGGAACCCTCTGCCCTGCTTCGACACTGACCTGCTGGATCTAGTGGTGAGTAGAACACACACTACCTCTGACCTGCTGGATCTAGTGGTGAGTAGAACACACACTACCTCTGACCTGCTGGAACTAGTGGTGAGTAGAACACACTACCTCTGACCTGCTGGATCTAGTGGTGAGTAGAACACACTACCTCTGACCTGCTGGAACTAGTGGTGAGTAGAACACACTACCTCTGACCTGCTGGAACTAGTGGTGAGTAGAACACACTACCTCTGACCTGCTGGATCTAGTGGTGAGTAGAACACACTACCTCTGACCTGCTGGAACTAGTGGTGAGTAGAACACACTACCTCTGACCTGCTGGAACTAGTGGTGAGTAGAACACACTACCTCTGACCTGCTGGAACTAGTGGTGAGTAGAACACACACTACCTCTGACCTGCTGGAACTAGTGGTGAGTAGAACACACTACCTCTGACCTGCTGGAACTAGTGGTGAGTAGAACACACTACCTCTGACCTGCTGGAACTAGTGATGAGTAGAACACACACGACCTCTGACCTGCTGGAACTAGTGGTGAGTAGAACACACTACCTCTGACCTGCTGGAACTAGTGGTGAGTAGAACACACACTACCTCTGACCTGCTGGAACTAGTGGTGAGTAGAACACACTACCTCTGACCTGCTGGAACTAGTGGTGAGTAGAACACACACTACCTCTGACCTGCTGGATCTAGTGGTGAGTAGAACACACTACCTCTGACCTGCTGGAACTAGTGGTGAGTAGAACACACACTACCTCTGACCTGCTGGAACTAGTGGTGAGTAGAACACACACTACCTCTGACCTGCTGGATCTAGTGGTGAGTAGAACACACTACCTCTGACCTGCTGGAACTAGTGGTGAGTAGAACACACACGACCTCTGACCTGCTGGATCTAGTGATGAGTAGAACACACTACCTCTGACCTGCTGGATCTAGTGGTGAGTAGAACACACTACCTCTGACCTGCTGGAACTAGTGGGGAGTAGAACACACTACCTCTGACCTGCTGGAACTAGTGGTGAGTAGAACACACTACCTCTGACCTGCTGGATCTAGTGGTGAGTAGAACACACTACCTCTGACCTGCTGGAACTAGTGGGGAGTAGAACACACTACCTCTGACCTGCTGGAACTAGTGGGGAGTAGAACACACTACCTCTGACCTGCTGGATCTAGTGATGAGTAGAACACACACTACCTCTGACCTGCTGGATCTAGTGATGAGTAGAACACACACTACCTCTGACCTGCTGGATCTAGTGGTGAGTAGAACACACACTACCTCTGACCTGCTGGAACTAGTGGGGAGTAGAACACACTACCTCTGACCTGCTGGACCTAGTGGTGAGTAGAACACACACTACCTCTGACCTGCTGGATCTAGTGGTGAGTAGAACACACACTACCTCTGACCTGCTGGACCTAGTGGTGAGTAGAACACACACTACCTCTGACCTGCTGGAACTAGTGGTGAGTAGAACACACTACCTCTGACCTGCTGGAACTAGTGGTGAGTAGAACACACTACCTCTGACCTGCTGGAACTAGTGGTGAGTAGAACACACACTACCTCTGACCTGCTGGATCTAGTGGGGAGTAGAACACACACTACCTCTGACCTGCTGGATCTAGTGGTGAGTAGAACACACACTACCTCTGACCTGCTGGACCTAGTGGTGAGTAGAACACACACTACCTCTGACCTGCTGGATCTAGTGGTGAGTAGAACACACTACCTCTGACCTGCTGGACCTAGTGGTGAGTAGAACACACTACCTCTGACCTGCTGGAACTAGTGGTGAGTAGAACACACACTACCTCTGACCTGCTGGAACTAGTGGTGAGTAGAACACACACGACCTCTGACCTGTCATCAGGGTTCCTGTCCTACTGCAGTTGTCCTCTGAGCAACACGTCATCAGGGTTCCTGTCCTACTGCGGTTGTCCTCTGAGCAACACGTCATCAGGGTTCCTGTCCTACTGCGGTTGTCCTCTGAGCAACACGTCATCAGGGTTCCTGTCCTACTGCGGTTGTCCTCTGAGCAACACGTCATCAGGGTTCCTGTCCTACTGCGGTTGTCCTCTGAGCAACACGTCATCAGGGTTCCTGTCCTACTGCGGTTGTTGAGGGATTGAACCATGTGATGGAAACGTTTAAAACGTTGGACAGATTGACACGCAGTCGTCAAATATGGATTCACAATGAATCGCCTTTCTCTCTCTGAATCGCCTTTCTCTCTCTGAATCCCCTTTCTCTCTCTGAATCGCCTTTCTCTCTCTGAATCCCCTTTCTCTCTCTGAATCGCCTTTCTCTCTCTGAATCCCCTTTCTCTCTCTGAATCGCCTTTCTCTCTCTGAATCCCCTTTCTCTCTCTCTCTCTGAATCCCCTTTCTCTCTCTCTCTCTGAATCCCCTTTCTCTCTCTGAATCACCTTTCTCTCTCTGAAGCACCTTTCTCTCTCTGAATCACCTTTCTCTCTCTGAATCACCTTTCTCTCTCTGAATCCCCTTTCTCTCTCTCTGAATCCCCTTTCTCTCTCTCTGAATCCCCTTTCTCTCTCTGAATCCCCTTTCTCTCTCTCTGAATCCCCTTTCTCTCTCTCTGAATCCCCTTTCTCTCTCTCTGAATCCCCTTTCTCTCTCTCTGAATCCCCTTTCTCTCTCTGAATCCCCTTTCTCTCTCTCTGAATCCCCTTTCTCTCTCTCTGAAGCCCCTTTCTCTCTCTCTGAAGCACCTTTCTCTCTCTGAAGCACCTTTCTCTCTCTGAAGCCCCTTTCTCTCTCTGAATCCCCCTTCTCTCTCTGAATCCCCTTTCTCTCTCTCTCTGAATCCCCTTTCTCTCTCTCTCTCTGAATCCCCTTTCTCTCTCTCTCTCTGAATCCCCTTTCTCTCTCTCTCTCTGAATCCCCTTTCTCTCTCTCTCTCTGAATCCCCTTTCTCTCTCTCTCTCTGAATCCCCTTTCTCTCTCTGAATCCCCTTTCTCTCTCTGAATCCCCTTTCTCTCTCTGAAGCACCTTTCTCTCTCTGAATCATTGTTGGCGATGATGATATGGTCCTTGTTATTTACCTGCAGGACATTCAGGACCTGTCAATATCAGACGGAGCAGCGGACACCGTCCACACAGAACCTGGGACCGGGTCAGAGGAGCACGGCAGTGGGTCAGAGGAGGAGGAAGATGAAGAGGAGGAGGAGGATGGCGGCGGTTGGATCACCCCTAGCAACATTAAACAGGTTCAGATGGAGACGGGGATCTGGGCGTCGCCCGCGGACGTTAAAGTGGCGTGTCTCACCGACGACTTCGCTATGCAGGTACCGAGGCCCAAACGGACCCCTATTCCCTTGATAGTGCACTACTTCTAACCAGGGCCCATAGGTAGTGCATAAGTAGTACACTATAATAGGGAATTGGGTTGCCATTTTGGGACTTATGATTCTGGTTAAATGAACTCGGAATAGTTCGGCAAACTAGTCTTTGTCTACGTCCCCGAGTGGTAATAGTTGACGTTGATTAAGTTCTGTTGAGGCCCGTTTTTTTAGATTCTACATTCAGAACCATCTAGTTGGGTCGGACTGTTGACCGAAACGGGTTTTGTTCAACAGAACGTCCTGATTCAGATCGGGCTCCATGTCCTCTCTGTGAACGGGATGCTCATCAAGCAGGCCAGGAATTACATCCTGCGATGTCACGCCTGTTTCAAGTGAGTACCTCCTTTTTAGCACTGAATAAAAACCAAAAGAAAACCCACCCGTTGATGTCACCAGGACCAGTTTAGTAATTAGACTACTTTTTAAATATTAGGAAACTTATACTCAACCTTGGTCTTTAAAACCTCTCTTGGGTACGTGAGACGTTAGCGTCCCCACCTCTTCAACAGCCAGTGAAACTGCTGGTCGCCAAATTCAAATACAGAAATACTCGTTATAAAAATTCAGAAAACAAAACATATTTTACATAGGTTTAAAGATTAACTTCTTGTGAATCCAACCACGGTGTCAGATTTTAAAAAATGCTTTACGGCGAAAGCATACGTTACGATTATTTGAGAACATAGCCCACTAGACAAATCATTACAAACAGTAACCAGCCAAGTAGAAGAGTTACACAAGTCAGAAATAGAGATAAAATGTATCCCTTACCTTTGATCTTCATATGGTTGCACTCAGCAGACATTCATTTACTCAATAAATGTTCCTTTTGTTCGATAAAGTCTCTTTATATCCAAAAAACCTCAGTTTTGTTCGTGTTTTCTTCAGTAATCCACAGGCTAAAACGGAGTCAAAACAGACAAAATCCAAATTGTATCCGTAAAATTCATAGAAACATGTCAAACGATGTTTATATTCAAACCTCAGGTTGTTTTTAGCCTAAATAATCGATAATATTTCAACCGGACAATAACTTCGTCAATATAAAAGGTAAACAAGAAAGGCCCTCTCGGTCGCACGCAGTAAAAAGCTCTGTGACACTTTAGGGTCCACTCATTCAGACTGCTCTTACTTACTCATCTTTCAGAATGCAAGCCTGAAACAATTTCTAAAGACTGTTGACATCTAGTGGAAGGCATAGGAACTGCAACTTGAGTCCTAAGTCAAGGGATACTGTAATGGCATTGAATAGAAAACTACAAAACAAAACAAACTACTTCCCGAATGGATTTTTCTCAGGTTTTCGCCTGCCAAATCAGTTCTGTTATACTCACAGACACTATTTTAACAGTTTTGGAAACTTTAGAGTGTTTTCTATCCAAATCCACCAGTTATATGCATATCATATCTTCTGGGTCCGAGAAGCAGGCAGTTTAATTTGGGCATGTATTTCATCCAAAATTCCGAATGCTGCCCCCTACCCTAGAGAGGTTAAGAGGTTTAATTAAACGGTCTGGCCTTCTTCTCTTTGTCGTAGGACCACCACCAACATGAATAAGGTTAAGAGGTTTAATTAAACGGTCTGGCCTTCTCTATTTGTCGTAGGACCACCACCAACATGAATAAGGTTAAGAGGTTTAATTAAACGGTCTGGCCTTCTCTATTTGTCATAGGACCACCACCAACATGAATAAGGTTAAGAGGTTTAATTAAACGGTCTGGCCTTCTCTATTTGTCATAGGACCACCACCAACATGAATAAGGTTTTCTGTCCACACTGTGGCAACAGAACGTTGAAGAAGGTGGCCGTGACGGTCAGCGAGGACGGAAGCATCCAGATGCATCTCTCAAAGAACCCCAAAGTGCTCAACCCCAAAGGGAAGAGGGTGAGTGGATGGATTGGTACCAGGCCCAGACCCACATCATACTGTGGTAGGAAACATTATCAACCCCAAAGGGAAGAGGGTGAGTGGATGGATTGGTACCAGGCCCAGACCCAGATCATACTGTGGTAGGAAACATTATCAACCCCAAAGGGAAGAGGGTGAGTGGATGTATTGGTACCAGGCCCAGACCCACATCATACTGTGGTAGGAAACATTATCAACCCCAAAGGGAAGAGGGTAAGTGGATGGATTGGTACCAGGCCCAGATCATACTGTGGTAGGAAACATTATCAACCCCAAAGGGAAGAGGGTAAGTGGATGGATTGGTACCAGGCCCAGACCCACATCATACTGTGGTAGGAAACATTATCAACCCCAAAGGGAAGAGGGTAAGTGGATGGATTGGTACCAGGCCCAGACCCACATCATACTGTGGTAGGAAACATTATCAACCCCAAAGGGACTAGGACTAGTAACCACTAGGCTACCTGCTGGTTACTAGTCCACCGCTCTAACCACTAGGCTACCTGCTGGTTACTAGTCCAACGCTCTAACCACTAGGCTACCTGCTGGTTACTAGTCCAACGCTCTAACCACTAGGCTACCTGCTGGTTACTAGTCCACCGCTCTAACCACTAGGCTACCTGCTGGTTACTAGTCCAATGCTCTAACCACTAGGCTACCTGCTGGTTACTGGTCCAACGCTCTAACCACTAGGCTACCTGCTGGTTACTAGTCAAACACTCTAACCACTAGGCTACCTGCTGGTTACTGGCCCAACACTCTAACCACTAGGCTACCTGCTGGTTACTAGTCCAACGCTCTAACCACTAGGCTACCTGCTGGTTACTGGCCCAACGCTCTAACCACTAGACTACCTGCTGGTTACTAGTCCAACGCTCTAACCACTAGACTACCTGCTGGTTACTAGTCCAACGCTCTAACCGCTAGTCTACCTGCTGGTTACTAGTCCAACACTCTAACCACTAGGCTACCTGCTGGTTACTAGTCCAACGCTCTAACCGCTAGTCTACCTGCTGGTTACTGGCCCAACGCTCTAACCACTAGGCTACCTGCTGGTTACTGGCCCAACACTCTAACCACTAGACTACCTGCTGGTTACTGGCCCAACACTCTAACCACTAGGCTACCTGCTGGTTACTGGTCCAACACTCTAACCACTAGACTACCTGCTGGTTACTGGCCCAACACTCTAACCACTAGGCTACCTGCTGGTTACTGGTCCAACGCTCTAACCACTAGGCTACCCTGCTGGTTACTGGCCCAACACTCTAACCACTAGGCTACCTGCTGGTTACTGGCCCAACACTCTAACCACTAGGCTACCTGCTGGTTACTAGTCCAACACTCTAACCACTAGGCTACCTGCTGGGTACTGGCCCAACGCTCTAACCACTAGGCTACCTGCTGGTTACTGGCCCAACGCTCTAACCACTAGGCTACCTGCTGGTTACTAGTCCAACACTCTAACCACTAGGCTACCTGCTGGTTACTAGTCCAACACTCTAACCACTAGACTACCTGCTCGTTACTAGTCAAACACTCTAACCACTAGGCTACCTGCTCGTTACTAGTCAAACACTCTAACCACTAGGCTACCTGCTGGTTCCTAGTC
Organism: Salvelinus fontinalis; assembly: GCF_029448725.1. Taxonomy (NCBI): domain Eukaryota; kingdom Metazoa; phylum Chordata; class Actinopteri; order Salmoniformes; family Salmonidae; genus Salvelinus; species Salvelinus fontinalis. The sequence goes on from NW_026600322.1 coordinate 109,401, forward strand.
CAGCGCTCTAACCACTAGGCTACCTGCTGGTTACTAGTCCAACACTCTAACCACTAGGCTACCTGCTGGTTACTAGTCCAACGCTCTAACCACTAGGCTACCTGCTGGTTACTAGTCCAACGCTCTAACCACTAGGCTACCTGCTGGTTACTGGCCCAACGCTCTAACCACTAGGCTACCTGCTGGTTACTGGCCCAACGCTCTAACCACTAGGCTACCTGCTGGTTACTGGTCCAACGCCCTAACCACTAGGCTACCTGCTGGTTACTAGTCCAACGCTCTAACCATTAGGCTACCTGCTGGTTACTAGTCCAACGCTCTAACAACTAGACTACCTGCTGGTTACTAGTCCAACACTAACCACTAGGCTACCTGCTGGTTACTAGTCCAACACTCTTACCACTAGGCTACCTGCTGGTTACTGGTCCAACACTCTTACCACTAGGCTACCTGCTGTTTACTGGTCCAACACTCTAACCACTAGGCTACCTGCTGGTTACTAGTCCAACGCTCTAACAACTAGACTACCTGCTGGTTACTAGTCCAACACTAACCACTAGGCTACCTGCTGGTTACTAGTCCAACACTCTTACCACTAGGCTACCTGCTGGTTACTAGTCCAACACTCTAACCACTAGGCTACCCTGCTGGTTACTAGTCCAACACTCTAACCACTAGGCTACCTACTGGTTCCTAGTCCAACGCTCTAACCACTAGGCTAACTGCTGGTTACTAGTCCAACGCCCTAACCACTAGGCTACCTGCTGGTTACTAGTCCAATGCTCTAACCACTAGGCTACCTGCTGGTTACTAGTCCCAACACTCTAACCACTAGGCTACATGCTGGTTACTGGTCCAACACTCTAACCACTAGGCTACCTGCTGGTTACTGGCCCAACACTCTAACCACTAGGCTACCTGCTGGTTACTGACCCAACGCTCTAACCACTAGGCTACCTGCTGGTTACTAGTCCAACAATTACCGCTAGGCTACCTGCTGGTTACTGGCCCAACACTCTAACCACTAGGCTACCTGCTGGTTACTAGTCCAACACTCTAACCACTAGGCTACCTGCTGGTTACTAGTCCAACACTAACCGCTAGGCTACCTGCTGGTTACTGGTCCAACGCTCTAACCACTAGGCTACCTGCTGGTTACTAGTCCAACACTCTAACCACTAGGCTACCTGCTGGTTACTAGTCCAACACTCTAACCACTAGGCTACCTACTGGTTCCTAGTCCAACGCTCTAACCACTAGGCTAACTGCTGGTTACTAGTCCAACGCCCTAACCACTAGGCTACCTGCTGGTTACTAGTCCAATGCTCTAACCACTAGGCTACCTGCTGGTTACTAGTCCCAACACTCTAACCACTAGGCTACATGCTGGTTACTGGTCCAACACTCTAACCACTAGGCTACCTGCTGGTTACTGGCCCAACACTCTAACCACTAGGCTACCTGCTGGTTACTGACCCAACGCTCTAACCACTAGGCTACCTGCTGGTTACTAGTCCAACAATTACCGCTAGGCTACCTGCTGGTTACTGGCCCAACACTCTAACCACTAGGCTACCTGCTGGTTACTAGTCCAACACTCTAACCACTAGGCTACCTGCTGGTTACTAGTCCAACACTAACCGCTAGGCTACCTGCTGGTTACTGGTCCAACGCTCTAACCACTAGGCTACCTGCTGGTTACTGGTTCAACACTCTAACCACTAGGCTACCTGCTGGTTACTAGTCCCAACACTCTAACCACTAGTCTACCTGCCACCCCTTCACTATAACCACTAGGCTACCTGCTGGTTACTGGTCCAACGCTCTAACCACTAGGCTACCTGCTGGTTACTGGTCCAACGCTCTAACCACTAGGCTACCTGCTGGTTACTAGTTCAACGCTCTAACCACTAGACTACCTGCTGGTTACTAGTCCAACGCTCTAACCACTAGGCTACCTGCTGGTTACTGGCCCAACGCTCTAACCACTAGGCTACCTGCTGGTTACTAGTCCAACGCTCTAACCACTAGGCTACCTGCTCGTTACTAGTCCAACGCTCTAACCACTAGGCTACCTGCTGGTTACTAGTCCAACACTCTAAACACTAGGCTACCTGCTGGTTACTAGTCCAACGCTCTAACCACTAGGCTACCTGCTGGTTACTAGTCCAACGCTCTGACCACTAGGCTACATGCTGGTTACTGGTCCAACGCTCTAACCACTAGGCTACCTGCTGGTTACTGGCCCAACGCTCTAACCACTAGGCTACCTGCTGGTTACTAGTCCAACGCTCTAACCACTAGGCTACCTGCTGGTTACTGGCCCAACGCTCTAACCACTAGACTACCTGCTGGTTACTAGTCCAACGCTCTAACCACTAGGCTACCTGCTGGTTACTGGCCCAACGCTCTAACCACTAGGCTACCTGCTGGTTACTAGTCCAACGCTCTAACCACTAGACTACCTGCTGGTTACTAGTCCAACACTAACCACTAGGCTACCTGCTGGTTACTAGTCCAACACTCTTACCACTAGGCTACCTGCTGGTTACAAGTCCAACGCTCTAACCACTAGACTACCTGCTGGTTACTAGTCCAACACTCTAACCACTAGGCTACCTGCTGGTTACTGGCCCAACGCTCTAACCACTAGACTACCTGCTGGTTACTAGTCCAACGCTCTAACCACTAGACTACCTGCTGATTACTAGTCCAACACTCTAACCACTAGGCTACCTGCTGGTTACTAGTCCAACACTCTAACCACTAGTCTACCTGCTGGTTACTGGCCCAACGCTCTAACCACTAGGCTACCTGCTGGTTACTAGTCCAACACTCTAACCACTAGTCTACCTGCTGGTTACTAGTCCAACGCTCTAACCACTAGACTACCTGCTGGTTACTAGTCCACCACTCTAACCACTAGGCTACCTGCTGGTTACTAGTCCAACGCTCTAACCAGTAGGCTACCTGCTGGTTACTGGCCCAACGCTCTAACCACTAGACTACCTGCTGGTTACTAGTCCAACGCTCTAACCACTAGACTACCTGCTGGTTACTAGTCCAACACTCTAACCACTAGGCTACCTGCTGGTTACTGGCCCAACGCTCTAACCACTAGACTACCTGCTGGTTACTGGCCCAACGCTCTAACCACTAGGCTACCTGCTGGTTACTAGTCCAACACTCTAACCACTAGACTACCTGCTGGTTACTAGTCCAACACTAACCACTAGGCTACCTGCTGGTTACTAGTCCAACACTCTAACCACTAGGCTACCTGCTGGTTACTAGTCCAACACTAACCACTAGGCTACCTGCTGGTTACTGGCCCAACGCTCTAACCACTAGGCTACCTGCTGGTTACTAGTCAAACACTCTAACCACTAGGCTACCTGCTGGTTACTGGCCCAACACTCTAACCACTAGGCTACCTGCTGGTTACTAGTCCAACACTCTAACCACTAGGCTACCTGCTGGTTACTAGTCCAACGCTCTAACCACTAGACTACCTGCTGGTTACTAGTCCAACGCTCTAACCACTAGGCTACCTGCTGGTTACTGGCCCAACGCTCTAACCACTAGGCTACCTGCTGGTTACTGGCCCAACGCTCTAACCACTAGGCTACCTGCTGGTTACTGGCCCAACGCTCTAACCACTAGGCTACCTGCTGGTTACTAGTCCAACGCTCTAACCACTAGACTACCTGCTGGTTACTGGCCCAACACTCTAACCACTAGACTACCTGCTGGTTACTAGTCCAACACTCTAACCACTAGGCTACCTGCTGGTTACTAGTCCAACACTCTAACCACTAGGCTACCTGCTGGTTACTGGCCCAACGCTCTAACCACTAGACTACCTGCTGGTTACTGGTCCAACACTCTAACCACTAGGCTACCTGCTGGTTACTGGCCCAACGCTCTAACCACTAGGCTACCTGCTGGTTACTAGTCAAACACTCTAACCACTAGGCTACCTGCTGGTTACTGGCCCAACACTCTAACCACTAGGCCACCTGCTGGTTACTAGTCAAACACTCTAACCACTAGGCTACCTGCTGGTTACTGGCCCAACACTCTAACCACTAGGCTACCTACTGGTTACTGGCCCAACACTCTAACCACTAGGCTACCTGCAGACTAGCTTCACCACTCTGTTACTGTAGCAGTTGCAGACTAGCGTTTACCATTGCTTATTGTAAATGGAATGCTAATCTAGAGGAAGGAGCTAATGTACTCTCTGTTCCCCGTAGTACTCCCTGCCCCTGCCACAAGGGGGCAGACTAATGTACGCTCTCTGTTCCCCGTAGTACTCCCTGCCCCAAGGGGGCAGACTAATGTACGCTCTCTGTTCCCCGTAGTACTCCCTGCCCCAAGGGGGCAGACTAATGTACGCTCTCTGTTCCCCGTAGTACTCCCTGCCACAAGGGGGCAGACTAATGTACGCTCTCTGTTCCCGTAGTACTCCCTGCCACAAGGGGGCAGACTAATGTCTGCTCTCTGTTCCCTGTAGTACTCCCTGCCACAAGGGGGCAGACTAATGTACGCTCTCTGTTCCCCGTAGTACTCTCTGCCACAAGGGGGCAGACTAATGTACGCTCTCTGTTCCCCGTAGTACTCCCTGCCCCTGCCACAAGGGGGCAGACTAATGTACTCTCTGTTCCCCATAGTACTCCCTGCCACAAGGGGGCAGACTAATGTACGCTCTCTGTTCCCCGTAGTACTCCCTGCCACAAGGGGGCAGACTAATGTACTCTCTCTGTTCCCCGTAGTACTCCCTGCCCCAAGGGGGCAGACTAATGTACGCTCTCTGTTCCCCGTAGTACTCCCTGCCCCTGCCACAAGGGGGCAGACTAATGTACTCTCTGTTCCCCATAGTACTCCCTGCCACAAGGGGGCAGACTAATGTACGCTCTCTGTTCCCCGTAGTACTCCCTGCCACAAGGGGGCAGACTAATGTACGCTCTCTGTTCCCCGTAGTACTCCCTGCCCCAAGGGGGCAGACTAATGTACTCTCTCTGTTCCCCGTAGTACTCCCTGCCCCAAGGGGGCAGACTAATGTACGCTCTCTGTTCCCCGTAGTACTCCCTGCCCCTGCCACAAGGGGGCAGACTAATGTACGCTCTCTGTTCCCTGTAGTACTCCCTGCCCCTGCCACAAGGGGGCAGACTAATGTACGCTCTGTTCCCCGTAGTACTCCCTGCCCCTGCCACAAGGGGGCAAACACGGCAGCAACCCCCACCTGGTGGAGGACCAGCGTTTCCCCCAGCAGCGTGTGTCCCGTAAGGCCCGCCAGAAGACGGACGTCTTAAACCCAGACTACCTGGCCGGGGGCGGCTCACCTTTCTCTGATCACGACATCTACAGCCGCTCTGCCAACCTGCACATCACAGACGGAGCGGGCGGAGGGGGGCGGAGGAGGGCCAACCCCAACGCTGCCCGCAAGAAGAAATGTTGAAGAAGCCATCTTGAAGAATCGGAAACCATCTTGAAGAATCGGAAGCCATCTTGAAGAATCGGAAGCCATCTTGAAGAATCGGAAACCATCTTGAAGAATCGGAAACCATCTTGAAGAATCGGAAACCATCTTGAAGAATCGGAAACCATCTTGAAGAATCGGAAACCATCTTGAAGAATCGGAATCCATCTTCTACACAAGTTCCACTAAACAGAATTCCCAGCAACTGAACAGTGAAGATAGCAGGATTTAATACTGATGTTTTGTATAAAATTTCAATTTTTAAAAAAGGTTAAACTTAATGAATTCCATGTTCGAATAATGTTATACGGTAACTACCAAGTTTGTAAAAGCCTGAAGGTATTTGCACTTTCTAGGCTTGTGTATGAAACCTGCTCTGACATTTTTTGATGCCCCTAATTAAAACACAGTTTGAAGACATTTTCTGTTTTGGATATATTTTAATCATGAACATCCATCTTACAGTAGAAATAAACTATTTTAAATGTATTACATAGTTCAGTTAGCACATTCTCCAACCAGTCATACCCAGATTAGATGGCAGTATATACAAGCTAAAGCATTGGAAACATTCCTGGAAAGGGTAAATTGTTAAAATAACTAGTCAAAATGGATAATAACTGAGATTCAAGGCTATTGTTAGCAAACACTCCTGAGGGTTAACTCTCTGCTACTTCCGGGTTTACCTCAGGCTCTGATGGCTCACTGTTTACCTCAGGCTCTGATGGCTCACTGTTTACCTCAGGCTCTGATGGCTCACTGTTTACCTCAGGCTCTGATGGCTCACTGTTTACCTCAGGCTCTGATGGCTCACTGTTTACCTCAGGCTCTGATGGCTCACTGTTTACCTCAGGCTCTGATGGCTCACTGTTTACCTCAGGCTCTGATGGCTCACTGTTTACCTCAGGCTCTAGGACTGGGTTATGTTCTGGGGCGGTCAGTACAGGCTTTGGGGGATTCAGTATGGCCTCCAACTCAGGGTCGTCATGTACTTCACGGTGGCTGTCAGCCCTTGGTCTCTCTGGGTCGTCCAGTACAGGGTTAGGGTCATTCAAAATGGCTTCCAGTTCAGGATCAGAGGTCAGACCTGTCTCGGACACAAACTCAGTAGATATGGTGGATGAGACCATGGGATCCTCCACAGGTTCCGGGCCTGCTATTGGTTCAGGATCAGGAAGTGTCGGTTGAGGATCAGCTGTGGTGAGACCGTCCAGCTCAACACTGAGGTCTTCTACCATCGGAGTCACCGTCTCCCTCTTGGGAAGAACAAACGCCAGAGGCTCCAGGACTGGACTCACGTCAATACAACCCAGACTGCTGTACTGGTGGACTTGAGTTGGAGGGACACCTGGAGGACAAAAACCATGTTTCACATTACTATAGAGGTTGATACTGTGGATGTTTCACATTACTATAGAGGCTGTTACTGTGGACGTTTCACATTACTATAGAGGCTGTTACTGTGGATGTTTCACATTACTATAGAGGCTGTTACTGTGGATGTTTCACATTACTATAGAGGTTGATACTGTGGATGTTTCACATTACTATAGAGGCTGTTACTGTGGACGTTTCACATTACTATAGAGGCTGTTACTGTGGACGTTTCACATTACTGTGGATGTTTCACATTACTATAGAGGCTGTTACTGTGGATGTTTCACATTACTATAGAGGCTGTTACTGTGGATGTTTCACATTACTATAGAGGCTGTTACTGTGGATGTTTCACATTACTATAGAGGCTGTTACTGTGGACGTTTCACATTACTATAGAGGCTGTTACTGTGGATGTTTCACATTACTATAGAGGTTGTTACTGTGGATGTTTCACATTACTATAGAGGCTGTTACTGTGGATGTTCACGTTACTGTGGATGTTTCACATTACTATAGAGGCTGTTACTGTGGATGTTTCACATTACTATAGAGGCTGTTACTGTGGATGTTCACGTTACTGTGGATGTTTCACATTACTATAGAGGTTGTTACTGTGGACGTTTCACATTACTATAGAGGCTGTTACTGTGGATGTTTCACATTACTATAGAGGTTGTTACTGTGGATGTTTCACATTACTATAGAGGCTGTTACTGTGGATGTTTCACATTACTATAGAGGCTGTTACTGTGGACGTTCACATTACTATAGAGGCTGTTACTGTGGATGTTTCACATTACTATAGAGGCTGTTACTGTGGACGTTTCACATTACTATAGAGGCTGTTACTGTGGATGTTTCACATTACTATAGAGGCTGTTACTGTGGATGTTTCACATTACTATAGAGGTTGATACTGTGGATGTTTCACATTACTATAGAGGCTGTTACTGTGGATGTTTCACATTACTATAGAGGCTGTTACTGTGGACGTTTCACATTACTATAGAGGCTGTTACTGTGGATGTTTCACATTACTATAGAGGTTGATACTGTGGATGTTTCACATTACTATAGAGGTTGATACTGTGGATGTTTCACATTACTATAGAGGTTGATACTGTGGATGTTTCACATTACTATAGAGGCTGTTACTGTGGATGTTTCACATTACTATAGAGGCTGTTACTGTGGACGTTTCACATTACTATAGAGGCTGTTACTGTGGATGTTTCACATTACTATAGAGGTTGATACTGTGGATGTTTCACATTACTATAGAGGCTGTTACTGTGGACGTTTCACATTACTATAGAGGCTGTTACTGTGGATGTTTCACATTACTATAGAGGCTGTTACTGTGGATGTTTCACATTACTATAGAGGCTGTTACTGTGGATGTTTCACATTACTATAGAGGCTGTTACTGTGGATGTTTCACATTACTATAGAGGCTGTTACTGTGGATGTTCACGTTACTGTGGATGTTTCACATTACTATAGAGGCTGTTACTGTGGACGTTCACGTTACTGTGGATGTTTCACATTACTATAGAGGATGTTACTGTGGATGTTCACGTTACTGTGGATGTTTCACATTACTATAGAGGCTGTTACTGTGGATGTTTCACATTACTATAGAGGTTGTTACTGTGGATGTTTCACATTACTATAGAGGTTGTTACTGTGGACGTTTCACATTACTATAGAGGTTGTTACTGTGGATGTTTCACATTACTATAGAGGTTGTTACTGTGGATGTTTCACATTACTATAGAGGCTGTTACTGTGGATGTTTCACATTACTATAGAGGCTGTTACTGTGGATGTTCACGTTACTGTGGATGTTTCACATTACTATAGAGGCTGTTACTGTGGATGTTTCACATTACTATAGAGGCTGTTACTGTGGATGTTCACGTTACTGTGGATGTTTCACATTACTATAGAGGCTGTTACTGTGGACGTTCACATTACTATAGAGGCTGTTACTGTGGATGTTTCACATTACTACTGTGGATGTTTCACATTACTACTGTGGATGTTTCACATTACTATAGAGGTTGTTACTGTGGATGTTTCACATTACTATAGAGGTTGTTACTGTGGATGTTTCACATTACTATAGAGGTTGTTACTGTGGATGTTTCACATTACTATAGAGGTTGTTACTGTGGATGTTTCACATTACTATAGAGGCTGTTACTGTGGATGTTTCACATTACTATAGAGGCTGTTACTGTGGATGTTTCACGTTACTGTGGATGTTTCACATTACTATAGAGGCTGTTACTGTGGACGTTCACGTTACTGTGGATGTTTCACATTACTATAGAGGATGTTACTGTGGATGTTCACGTTACTGTGGATGTTTCACATTACTATAGAGGCTGTTACTGTGGATGTTTCACATTACTATAGAGGTTGTTACTGTGGATGTTTCACATTACTATAGTGGATGTTTCACATTACTACTGTGGACGTTTCACATTACTACTGTGGATGTTTCACATTACTACTGTGGATGTTTCACATTACTATAGAGGTTGTTACTGTGGATGTTTCACATTACTATAGAGGTTGTTACTGTGGATGTTTCACATTACTATAGAGGTTGTTACTGTGGATGTTTCACATTACTATAGAGGTTGTTACTGTGGACGTTTCACATTACTATAGAGGTTGTTACTGTGGATGTTCACGTTACTGTGGATGTTTCACATTACTATAGAGGTTGTTACTGTGGATGTTTCACATTACTATAGAGGCTGTTACTGTGGATGTTTCACGTTACTATAGAGGTTGTTACTGTGGATGTTTCACATTACTATAGAGGCTGTTACTGTGGACGTTTCACATTACTATAGAGGCTGTTACTGTGGATGTTTCACATTACTATAGAGGCTGTTACTGTGGATGTTCACGTTACTGTGGATGTTTCACATTACTATAGAGGCTGTTACTGTGGATGTTTCACATTACTATAGAGGCTGTTACTGTGGATGTTCACGTTACTGTGGATGTTTCACATTACTATAGAGGCTGTTACTGTGGACGTTCACATTACTATAGAGGCTGTTACTGTGGATGTTTCACATTACTACTGTGGATGTTTCACATTACTACTGTGGACGTTTCACATTACTATAGAGGCTGTTACTGTGGATGTTTCACATTACTATAGAGGTTGTTACTGTGGATGTTTCACATTACTATAGAGGCTGTTACTGTGGATGTTTCACATTACTATAGAGGTTGTTACTGTGGAACGTTTCACATTACTATAGAGGCTGTTACTGTGGATGTTTCACGTTACTGTGGATGTTTCACATTACTATAGAGGCTGTTACTGTGGACGTTTCACATTACTATAGAGGCTGTTACTGTGGATGTTTCACGTTACTATAGAGGCTGTTACTGTGGATGTTTCACGTTACTGTGGATGTTTCACATTACTATAGAGGTTGTTACTGTGGACGTTTCACATTACTATAGTGGATGTTTCACATTACTATAGAGGCTGTTACTGTGGATGTTTCACATTACTATAGAGGTTGTTACTGTGGACGTTTCACATTACTATAGAGGCTGTTACTGTGGATGTTTCACATTACTATAGAGGCTGTTACTGTGGATGTTTCACATTACTATAGAGGCTGTTACTGTGGATGTTTCACATTACTATAGAGGTTGTTACTGTGGACGTTTCACATTACTATAGAGGCTGTTACTTACTGTGGATGTTCACGTTACTGTGGATGTTTCACATTACTATAGAGGCTGTTACTGTGGATGTTTCACATTACTATAGAGGCTGTTACTGTGGATGTTTCACATTACTATAGAGGCTGTTACTGTGGACGTTTCACATTACTATAGAGGCTGTTACTGTGGACGTTTCACATTACTATAGAGGCTGTTACTGTGGATGTTTCACATTACTATAGAGGTTGATACTGTGGATGTTTCACATTACTATAGAGGTTGTTACTGTGGACGTTTCACATTACTATAGAGGCTGTTACTGTGGACGTTTCACATTACTATAGAGGTTGTTACTGTGGATGTTTCACATTACTATAGAGGCTGTTACTGTGGATGTTCACGTTACTGTGGATGTTTCACATTACTATAGTGGATGTTACTGTGGACGTTTCACATTACTATAGAGGTTATCGTAGGGGACGTAACATAGTATTTACCCAGAGAGCTGTGCTGGGGGGGGACGTGACAGAGTATTTACCCAGAGAGCTGTGCTGGGGGGGGACGTGACAGAGTATTTACCCAGTATGACAGAGAGCTGTGCTGGGGGGAACAGGACCTGCAGACAGCGGTTGAGGAAAGGCACCACGTCCTCAGCGAAGGAACAGCAGAATTGGACAAACAGGTCCTTCTCTCGGTCGCTGAACGCCGTCTCTTCAGCCCGGTGGAACGCCACGATCAGCTTGGTGACCTGGGGAGGGGAGAGGAGGTCATGAGATACAACCAGTCTGAGGGGAGGGGGGACCTGGGGAGAGTCTGAGGGGAAGGGGGGACCTGGGGAGAGTCTGAGGGGGGGGGGACCTGGGGAGAGTCTGAGGGGAGGGGGGGGGGGGGGGGAGACCTGGGGAGAGTCTGAGGGGGGGGGGGACCTGGGGAGAGTGAGGGGAGGGGGGACCGTCTGAGGGGAAGGGGGGACCTGGGGAGAGTGAGGGGAGGGGGGACCGTCTGAGGGGAAGGGGGGACCTGGGGAGAGTCTGAGGGGAAGGGGGGACCTGGGGAGAGTCTGAGGGAGGGAGGGGACCTGGGGAGAGTCTGAGTGGAGGGGGGACCTGAGGGGAGGGGGGACCTGGGGAGAGTCTGAGGGGAGGGGGGACCTGGGGAGAGTCTGAGGGGAGGGGGGACCGTCTGAGGGGAAGGGGGGACCTGGGGAGAGTCTGAGGGGAAGGGGGGACCTGGGGAGAGTCTGAGGGAGGGAGGGGACCTGGGGAGAGTCTGAGTGGAGGGGGGACCTGAGGGGAGGGGGGACCTGGGGAGAGTCTGAGGGGAGGGGGGACCTGGGGAGAGTCTGAGGGGGGGGGGGACCTGGGGAGAGTGAGGGGAGGGGGGACCGTCTGAGGGGAAGGGGGGACCTGGGGAGAGTCTGAGGGGAAGGGGGGACCTGGGGAGAGTCTGAGGGAGGGAGGGGGACCTGGGGAGAGTCTGAGGGAGGGAGGGGGACCTGGGGAGAGTCTGAGGGAGGGAGGGGGACCTGGGGAGAGTCTGAGGGAGGTAGGGGGGACCTGGGGAGAGTCTGAGGGAGGGAGGGGAGAGTCTGAGGGAGGGAGGGGGGACCTGGGGAGAGTCTGAGGGAGGGAGGGGGACCTGGGGAGAGTCTGAGGGAGGGAGGGGAGAGTCTGAGGGAGGGAGGCGGGACCTGGGGAGAGTCTGAGGGAGGGGGGGGGGACCTGGGGAGAGTCTGAGGGAGAGGGAGGGACCTGGGGAGAGTCTGAGGGAGAGGGAGGGGGACCTGGGGAGAGTCTGAGGGAGGGAGGGGGACCTGGGGAGAGTCTGAGGGAGGGAGGGGGACCTGGGGAGAGTCTGAGGGAGGGAGGGGAGAGTCTGAGGGAGGGAGGCGGGACCTGGGGAGAGTCTGAGGGAGGGGGGGGGGGACCTGGGGAGAGTCTGAGGGAGAGGGGGGGACCTGGGGAGAGTCTGAGGGAGAGGGGGGGACCTGGGGAGAGTCTGAGGGAGAGGGGGGGACCTGGGGAGAGTCTGAGGGAGAGGGAGGGACCTGGGGAGAGTCTGAGGGAGAGGGAGGGACCTGGGGAGAGTCTGAGGGAGGGAGGGGGGACCTGGGGAGAGTCTGAGGGAGAGGGGGGGACCTGGGGAGAGTCTGAGGGAGGGAGGGGAGAGTCTTAGGGAGGGAGGGGGGGACCTGGGGAGAGTCTGAGGGAGAGGGGGGGACCTGGGGAGAGTCTGAGGGAGGGAGGGGGACCTGGGGAGAGTCTGAGGGAGGGAGGGGGGACCTGGGGAGAGTCTGAGGGAGGGAGGGGGACCTGGGGAGAGTCTGAGGGAGGGAGGGGGACCTGGGGAGAGTCTGAGGGAGAGGGGGGGACCTGGGGAGAGTCTGAGGGAGAGGGGGGGACCTGGGGAGAGTCTGAGGGAGAGGGGGGGACCTGGGGAGAGTCTGAGGGAGAGGGGGGGACCTGGGGAGAGTCTGAGGGAGGGAGGGAGGGGGACCTGGGGAGAGTCTGAGGGAGGGAGGGGAGAGTCTGAGGGAGGGAGGGGGGACCTGGGGAGAGTCTGGGGGAGAGTCTGAGGGAGAGGGGGGGACCTGGGGAGAGTCTGAGGGAGAGGGGGGGACCTGGGGAGAGTCTGAGGGAGAGGGGGGGACCTGGGGAGAGTCTGAGGGAGGGAGGGGGGACCTGGGGAGAGTCTGAGGGAGGGAGGGGAGAGTCTGAGGGAGGGAGAGGGGACCTGGGGAGAGTCTGAGGGAGGGAGGGGAGAGTCTTAGGGAGGGAGGGGGGGACCTGGGGAGAGTCTGAGGGAGAGGGGGGGACCTGGGGAGAGTCTGAGGGAGAGGGGGGGACCTGGGGAGAGTCTGAGGGAGGGAGGGGGACCTGGGGAGAGTCTGAGGGAGGGAGGGGGACCTGGGGAGAGTCTGAGGGAGGGGGGGGGGGACCTGGGGAGAGTCTGAGGGAGAGGGGGGACCTGGGGAGAGTCTGAGGGAGGGAGGGGGACCTGGGGAGAGTCTGAGGGAGAGGGGGGACCTGGGGAGAGTCGGAGGGAGGGAGGGGGACCTGGGGAGAGTCTGAGGGAGGGAGGGGAGAGTCTGAGGGAGGGAGGGGGGACCTGGGGAGAGTCTGAGGGAGGGAGGGGGGACCTGGGGAGAGTCTGGGGGAGAGTCTGAGGGAGAGGGGGGGACCTGGGGAGAGTCTGAGGGAGAGGGGGGGACCTGGGGAGAGTCTGAGGGAGAGGGGGGGACCTGGGGAGAGTCTGAGGGAGAGGGGGGGACCTGGGGAGAGTCTGAGGGAGAGGGGGGGACCTGGGGAGAGTCTGAGGGAGAGGGGGGGACCTGGTCCTATCAGGGTAACTTCTACCGGAGACACAGGAAAAGGATGAATACATAACATACATACTGTACATACATAAACCATGAATACATAACATACATACTGTACATACATAAACCATGAATACATAACATACATACTGTACATACATAAACCATGAATACATAACATACATACTGTACATACATAAACCATGACTACATAACATACATACTGTACATACATAAACCATGAATACATAACATACATACTGTACATACATAAACCATGAATACATAACATACATACTGTACATACATAAACCATGAATACATAACATACATACTGTACATACATAAACCATGAATACATAACATACATACTGTACATACATAAACCATGAATACATAACATTTCAACTGTACTAGATTACCATGTCCCAAAGACAGTGATCTTCGGTGAATTTAAGATTAGGATTTGGGGAGAGTAAAATGAGCCTAGATCTGTCTAAACAAACCGTCTAGAGAGAGAGCATCCCGTCTACCGCGTCTAGAGAGAGAGCATCGCGTCTAGAGAGAGCATCCCGTCTACCGCGTCTAGAGAGAGCATCCCGTCTACCGCGTCTAGAGAGAGAGCATCCCGTCTACCGCGTCTAGAGAGAGAGCATCCCGTCTACCGCGTCTAGAGAGAGAGCATCCCGTCTACCGCGTCTAGAGAGAGAGCATCCCGTCTACCGCGTCTAGAGAGAGCATCCCGTCTACCGCGTCTAGAGAGAGCATCCCGTCTACCGCGTCTAGAGAGAGAGCATCCCGTCTACCGCGTCTAGAGAGAGCATCCCGTCTACCCCGTCTAGAGAGCATCCCGTCTAGAGAGAGCATCCCGTATACCGCGTCTAGAGAGCATCCCGTCTACCGCGTCTAGAGAGCATCCCGTCTACCGCGTCTAGAGAGAGCATCCCGTCTACCCCGTCTAGAGAGAGCATCCCGTCTACCCCGTCTAGAGAGAGAGCATCCCGTCTACCGCGTCTAGAGAGCATCCCGTCTACCGCGTCTAGAGAGAGCATCCCGTCTACCCCGTCTAGAGAGCATCCCGTCTACCGCGTCTAGAGAGAGCATCCCGTCTACCCCGTCTAGAGAGCATCCCGTCTAGAGAGAGCATCCCGTCTACCGCGTCTAGAGAGAGCATCCCGTCTACCGCGTCTAGAGAGCATCCCGTCTAGAGAGAGCATCCCGTCTACCCCGTCTAGAGAGCATCCCGTCTACCCCGTCTAGAGAGCATCCCGTCTAGAGAGAGCATCCCGTCTACCCCGTCTAGAGAGCATCCCGTCTACCGCGTCTAGAGAGAGCATCCCGTCTACCCCGTCTAGAGAGCATCCCGTCTACCGCGTCTAGAGAAAGCATCCCGTATACCGCGTCTAGAGAGAGCATCCCGTCTACCGCGTCTAGAGAGCATCCCGTCTAGAGAGAACATCCCGTCTACCCCGTTTAGAGAGAGCATCCCGTCTACCCCGTCTAGAGAGCATCCCGCCTACCGCGTCTAGAGAGCATCCCGTCTACCCCGTCTAGAGAGCATCCCGTCTACCCCGTCTAGAGAGAGCATCCCGTCTACCGCGTCTAGAGAGCATCCCGTCTACCGCGTCTAGAGAGCATCCCGTCTACCCCGTCTAGAGAGCATCTCGTATACCGCGTCTAGAGAGAGCATCCCGTCTACCCCGTCTAGAGAGAGCATCCCGTCTACCGCGTCTAGAGAGAGCATCCCGTCTACCCCGTCTAGAGAGCATCCCGTCTACCCCGTCTAGAGAGCATCCCGTCTACCGCGTCTAGAGAGAGCATCCCGTCTACCGCGTCTAGAGAGCATCCCGTCTACCGCGTCTAGAGAGAGCATCCCGTCTACCGCGTCTAGAGAGAGCATCCCGTCTACCGCGTCTAGAGAGAGCATCCCGTCTAGAGAGAGAGCATCCCGTCTAGAGAGAGAGCATCCCGTCTAGAGAGAGAGCATCCCGTCTAGAGAGATCATCCCGTCTACCGCGTCTAGAGAGAGCATCCCGTCTACCGCGTCTAGAGAGAGCATCCCGTCTACCGCGTCTAGAGAGCATCCCGTCTACCGCGTCTAGAGAGCATCCCGTCTACCGCGTCTAGAGAGAGCATCCCGTCTACCCCGTCTAGAGAGCATCCCGTCTACCGCGTCTAGAGAGAGCATCCCGTCTACCCCGTCTAGAGAGCATCCCGTCTAGAGAGAGCATCCCGTCTACCGCGTCTAGAGAGAGCATCCCGTCTACCGCGTCTAGAGAGCATCCCGTCTAGAGAGAGCATCCCGTCTACCCCGTCTAGAGAGCATCCCGTCTACCCCGTCTAGAGAGCATCCCGTCTAGAGAGAGCATCCCGTCTACCCCGTCTAGAGAGCATCCCGTCTACCGCGTCTAGAGAGAGCATCCCGTCTACCCCGTCTAGAGAGCATCCCGTCTAGAGAGAACATCCCGTCTACCCCGTTTAGAGAGAGCATCCCGTCTACCCCGTCTAGAGAGCATCCCGCCTACCGCGTCTAGAGAGCATCCCGTCTACCCCGTCTAGAGAGCATCCCGTCTACCCCGTCTAGAGAGAGCATCCCGTCTACCGCGTCTAGAGAGCATCCCGTCTACCGCGTCTAGAGAGAGCATCCCGTCTACCGCGTCTAGAGAGCATCCCGTCTAGAGAGAGAGCATCCCGTCTACCGCGTCTAGAGAGCATCCCGTCTACCCCGTCTAGAGAGCATCTCGTATACCGCGTCTAGAGAGAGCATCCCGTCTACCGCGTCTAGAGAGAGCATCCCGTCTACCCCGTCTAGAGAGAGCATCCCGTCTACCGCGTCTAGAGAGAGCATCCCGTCTACCCCGTCTAGAGAGCATCCCGTCTACCCCGTCTAGAGAGCATCCCATCTACCGCGTCTAGAGAGAGCATCCCGTCTACCGCGTCTAGAGAGCATCCCGTCTACCCCGTCTAGAGAGAGCATCCCGTCTACCCCGTCTAGAGAGAGCACCCCGTCTACCCCGTCTAGAGAGAGCATCCCGTATACCGCGTCTAGAGAGCATCCCGTCTACCGCGTCTAGAGAGCATCCCGTCTACCGCGTCTAGAGAGCATCCCGTCTACCCCGTCTAGAGAGAGCATCCCGTCTACCCCGTCTAGAGAGCATCCCGTCTACCGCGTCTAGAGAGCATCCCGTCTACCGCGTCTAGAGAGAGCATCCCGTCTACCCCATCTAGAGAGCATCCCATCTACCGCGTCTAGAGAGAGCATCCCGTCTACCGTGTCTAGAGAGCATCCCGTCTACCGCATCTAGAGAGAGCATCCCGTCTACCGCGTCTAGAGAGCATCCCATCTACCGCGTCTAGAGAGAGCATCCCGTCTACCGCGTCTAGAGAGAGCATCCCGTCTACCGCGTCTAGAGAGAGCATCCCGTCTACCGCGTCTAGAGAGAGCATCCCGTCTACCGCGTCTAGAGAGAGCATCCCGTCTACCCCGTCTAGAGAGAGCATCCCGTCTACCCCGTCTAGAGAGCATCCCGTCTACCGCGTCTAGAGAGAGCATCCCGTCTACCGCGTCTAGAGAGAGCATCCCGTCTACCCCGTCTAGAGAGAGCATCCCGTCTACCGCGTCTAGAGAGAGCATCCCGTCTACCGCGTCTAGAGAGCATCCCGTCTAGAGAGAGCATCCCGTCTACCCCGTTTAGAGAGATCATCCCGTCTACCCCGTCTAGAGAGCATCCCGTCTAGAGAGAGCATCCCGTCTACCGCGTCTAGAGAGAGCATCCCGTCTAGAGAGAGAGCATCCCGTCTAGAGAGAGAGCATCCCGTCTACCCCGTCTAGAGAGCATCCCGTCTAGAGAGAGCATCCCGTCTACCGCATCTAGAGAGAGCATCCCGTTTAGAGAGAGAGCATCCCGTCTAGAGAGAGCATCCCGTCTACCGCGTCTAGAGCATCCCGTCTACCGCGTCTAGAGAGAGCATCCCGTCTACCCCGTCTAGAGAGAGCATCCCGTCTAGAGAGAGCATCCCGTCTACCGCGTCTAGAGAGAGCATCCCGTCTAGAGATAGAGCATCCCGTCTAGAGATAGAGCATCCCGTCTACCGCGTCTAGAGCATCCCGTCTACCGCGTCTAGAGAGAGCATCCCGTCTACCGCGTCTAGAGAGAGCATCCCGTCTACCGCGTCTAGAGAGCATCCCGTCTAGAGAGAGCATCCCGTCTACCCCGTCTAGAGAGAGCATCCCATCTACCGCGTCTAGAGAGAGCATCCCGTCTAGAGAGAGCATCCCGTCTAGAGAGAGCATCCCGTCTACCGCGTCTAGAGCATCCCGTCTACCGCATCTAGAGAGAGCATCCCATCTAGAGAGAGCATCCCGTCTAGAGAGAGCATCCCGTCTACCCCGTCTAGAGAGCATCCCGTCTAGAGAGAGCATCCCGTCTACCGCGTCTAGAGAGAGAGCATCCCGTCTAGAGAGCATCCCGTCTACCGCGTCTAGAGCATCCCGTCTACCGCATCTAGAGAGAGCATCCCGTCTAGAGAGAGAGCATCCCGTCTAGAGAGAGATCATCCCGTCTACCGCGTCTAGAGCATCCCGTCTACCGCGTCTAGAGAGAGCATCCCGTCTACCCCGTCTAGAGAGCATCCCGTCTACCCCGTCTAGAGAGCATCCCGTCTACCGCGTCTAGAGAGAACATGGGACAGCCTAGACATGTCAATTTGGTAACTTTAGCAGCAGACGTAGCGTAGCGTTAGCAGAGACAGACAGGCGTTCGTTACCTTTACCAGGGCGTCCTCCAGATACTCGGTCACCTGCTGGGCAAGACCGAGGGGACAACAGAGCCTGAGGTCGTTGAAGGCTGTCAAGATGTTGTTGAGGAAGCAGGCCAGAGGGGGGAAATCCAGCAGAGCCATGGGGGGCTGGAGGGTGCCTGGCTGGGTACTGGGGGGCTGGACGGTACCTGGCATGGAGCCCCCAGCCAGCATAGAAGGGAGAGAGATCAGAGTATACAGGTTCATGTCCTCCTGGAACCTCTCCACGGCTTCCTCTACAGCTTTACGGAAGGTATCGGCCGCCACGCGCTGGAACATGGGGGCCAGCTGGCCGCGGAAGTCTGCCCCGACGCGGCTGAAGGACAGGCCGAAGTACATGCACTGTCCCAGCAGGGAGTCCAGGCGTCCGCCCACCCCCCTCTGGAGGTCTCGGTCCAGGGTCACCAGGAAGTCAGACACCTGCTGCACCACCCAGCCGTGGAAGATGGCCCCTTCGTTCACCGCCTGGCCCGGACCACCTTTCAACACAAGACACTATACATCACAAGGCTGCCCAGCCAGTGACCTGACACTTCAGTTGGACTATTGACCTGTACTGACGGGCTTTTCCAGAACATATGTACTGTATATTTGTAAATACGTCTTTAAAATAATTATTGTTGTGTTTAAACTTCAAATTTATAAAAAATTGTAAATCGTATCAAATAATTCAGCCTTAAATTAAATAAAGTGTTGTGTCACCAGGAGACAGCAGGGGGTCCTCGTCAGAGAAGATGGCTCTGTACTGGGTGATGATGTCAAACAGATGTACCTGGAACAGAGGAAGGACATGTCAGAGAATAAAAGAGGGGGGGAGTGGAGCATCCTTCCTGTTTCATCGGTCCTTCATTCCACTGCTAGATAACTGAAGCCAGGTTACACACGCGACACGCCTCGATGGTCTTGGTGATGTGGCAGTAAGGGTCCTCATCAGGGACAGTGGACTGGATGGAATGGAGCCAGCTGCCCCGCGCCTGCAGGAACTTGACCCGTAGCTCCGCCTCCGTGAACACGTCCATCCTGCGCAGGTAGCCAATCACACGCAGGCACACAGGAAGTTGGGAGTTGCTACGTAGCTGCTGCAACAGCTGGTTCAGCATGAGCTGAGCTGACTGACGCACCTCCTGGACGATGCCCTGAAGAAGACACACAGGTCAGAGGTCAGAGAATCACACTGTTACAGTATTAAGACGAGGTATTTCTGGATCTACCACATGGCTTGTCAGACTGAGTGTAGACAAAATGTATATAATAATGAGGAAGTGGTACGATCTGTAACTCCTAGCTGGGTAAACAGGAAGTGGTACGATCTGTAACTCCTAGCTGGGTAAACAGGAAGTGGTACGATCTGCAACTCCTAGCTGTGTAAACAGGAAGTGGTACGATCTGCAACTCCTAGCTGGGTAAACAGGAAGTGGTACGATCTGCAACTCCTAGCTGTGTAAACAGGAAGTGGTACGATCTGCAACTCCTAGCTGGGTAAACAGGAAGTGCTACGATCTGCAACTCCTAGCTGGGTAAACAGGAAGTGGTACGATCTGTAACTCCTAGCTGGGTAAACAGGAAGTGGTACGATCTGCAACTCCTAGCTGTGTAAACAGGAAGTGGTACGATCTGCAACTCCTAGCTGTGTAAACAGGAAGTGGTACGATCTGCAACTCCTAGCTGGGTAAACAGGAAGTGGTACGATCTGTAACTCCTAGCTGTGTAAACAGGAAGTGGTACGATCTGCAACTCCTAGCTGTGTAAACAGGAAGTGGTACGATCTGTAACTCCTAGCTGGGTAAACAGGAAGTGGTACGATCTGTAACTCCTAGCTGTGTAAACAGGAAGTGGTACGATCTGTAACTCCTAGCTGGGTAAACAGGAAGTGGTACGATCTGCAACTCCTAGCTGGGTAAACAGGAAGTGGTACGATCTGTAACTCCTAGCTGGGTAAACAGGAAGTGGTACGATCTGCAACTCCTAGCTGGGTAAACAGGAAGTGGTACGATCTGTAACTCCTAGCTGTGTAAACAGGAAGTGGTACGATCTGTAACTCCTAGCTGTGTAAACAGGAAGTGGTACGATCTGTAACTCCTAGCTGTGTAAACAGGAAGTGGTACGATCTGTAACTCCTAGCTGTGTAAACAGGAAGTGGTACGATCTGTAACTCCTAGCTGTGTAAACAGGAAGTGGTACGATCTGTAACTCCTAGCTGTGTAAACAGGAAGTGGTACGATCTGTAACTCCTAGCTGGGTAAACAGGAAGTGGTACGATCTGTAACTCCTAGCTGGGTAAACAGGAAGTGGTACGATCTGTAACTCCTAGCTGTGTAAACAGGAAGTGGTACGATCTGTAACTCCTAGCTGGGTAAACAGGAAGTGGTACGATCTGTAACTCCTAGCTGGGTAAACAGGAAGTGGTACGATCTGTAACTCCTAGCTGTGTAAGCAGGAAGTGGTACGATCTGTAACTCCTAGCTGTGTAAGCAGGAAGTGGTACGATCTGTAACTCCTAGCTGGGTAAACAGGAAGTGGTACGATCTGTAACTCCTAGCTGGGTAAACAGGAAGTGGTACGATCTGTAACTCCTAGCTGTGTAAACAGGAAGTGGTACGATCTGTAACTCCTAGCTGTGTAAACAGGAAGTGGTACGATCTGTAACTCCTAGCTGTGTAAACAGGAAGTGGTACGATCTGTAACTCCTAGCTGGGTAAACAGGAAGTGGTACGATCTGTAACTCCTAGCTGGGTAAACAGGAAGTGGTACGATCTGTAACTCCTAGCTGTGTAAACAGGAAGTGGTACGATCTGTAACTCCTAGCTGGGTAAACAGGAAGTGGTACGATCTGTAACTCCTAGCTGGGTAAACAGGAAGTGGTACGATCTGTAACTCCTAGCTGTGTAAGCAGGAAGTGGTACGATCTGTAACTCCTAGCTGTGTAAGCAGGAAGTGGTACGATCTGTAACTCCTAGCTGGGTAAACAGGAAGTGGTACGATCTGTAACTCCTAGCTGGGTAAACAGGAAGTGGTACGATCTGTAACTCCTAGCTGGGTAAACAGGAAGTGGTACGATCTGTAACTCCTAGCTGTGTAAGCAGGAAGTGGTACGATCTGTAACTCCTAGCTGTGTAAGCAGGAAGTGGTACGATCTGTAACTCCTAGCTGGGTAAGCAGGAAGTGGTACGATCTGTAACTCCTAGCTGGGTAAACAGGAAGTGGTACGATCTGTAACTCCTAGCTGGGTAAACAGGAAGTGGTACGATCTGTAACTCCTAGCTGTGTAAACAGGAAGTGGTACGATCTGCAACTCCTAGCTGGGTAAACAGGAAGTGGTACGATCTGTAACTCCTAGCTGGGTAAACAGGAAGTGGTACGATCTGCAACTCCTAGCTGGGTAAACAGGAAGTGGTACGATCTGTAACTCCTAGCTGTGTAAACAGGAAGTGGTACGATCTGTAACTCCTAGCTGGGTAAACAGGAAGTGGTACGATCTGCAACTCCTAGCTGGGTAAACAGGAAGTGGTACGATCTGTAACTCCTAGCTGGGTAAACAGGAAGTGGTACGATCTGCAACTCCTAGCTGGGTAAACAGGAAGTGGTACGATCTGTAACTCCTAGCTGTGTAAACAGGAAGTGGTACGATCTGTAACTCCTAGCTGTGTAAACAGGAAGTGGTACGATCTGTAACTCCTAGCTGGGTAAACAGGAAGTGGTACGATCTGTAACTCCTAGCTGTGTAAACAGGAAGTGGTACGATCTGTAACTCCTAGCTGGGTAAACAGGAAGTGGTACGATCTGCAACTCCTAGCTGGGTAAACAGGAAGTGGTACGATCTGTAACTCCTAGCTGTGTAAACAGGAAGTGGTACGATCTGTAACTCCTAGCTGTGTAAACAGGAAGTGGTACGATCTGTAACTCCTAGCTGTGTAAACAGGAAGTGGTACGATCTGTAACTCCTAGCTGGGTAAACAGGAAGTGGTACGATCTGTAACTCCTAGCTGGGTAAACAGGAAGTGGTACGATCTGTAACTCCTAGCTGTGTAAACAGGAAGTGGTACGATCTGTAACTCCTAGCTGGGTAAACAGGAAGTGGTACGATCTGTAACTCCTAGCTGGGTAAACAGGAAGTGGTACGATCTGTAACTCCTAGCTGTGTAAGCAGGAAGTGGTACGATCTGTAACTCCTAGCTGTGTAAGCAGGAAGTGGTACAATCTGTAACTCCTAGCTGGGTAAACAGGAAGTGGTACGATCTGTAACTCCTAGCTGGGTAAACAGGAAGTGGTACGATCTGTAACTCCTAGCTGGGTAAACAGGAAGTGGTACGATCTGTAACTCCTAGCTGTGTAAGCAGGAAGTGGTACGATCTGTAACTCCTAGCTGTGTAAGCAGGAAGTGGTACGATCTGTAACTCCTAGCTGGGTAAGCAGGAAGTGGTACGATCTGTAACTCCTAGCTGGGTAAACAGGAAGTGGTACGATCTGTAACTCCTAGCTGGGTAAACAGGAAGTGGTACGATCTGTAACTCCTAGCTGTGTAAACAGGAAGTGGTACGATCTGCAACTCCTAGCTGGGTAAACAGGAAGTGGTACGATCTGTAACTCCTAGCTGGGTAAACAGGAAGTGGTACGATCTGCAACTCCTAGCTGGGTAAACAGGAAGTGGTACGATCTGTAACTCCTAGCTGTGTAAACAGGAAGTGGTACGATCTGTAACTCCTAGCTGGGTAAACAGGAAGTGGTACGATCTGCAACTCCTAGCTGGGTAAACAGGAAGTGGTACGATCTGTAACTCCTAGCTGTGTAAACAGGAAGTGGTACGATCTGTAACTCCTAGCTGTGTAAACAGGAAGTGGTACGATCTGTAACTCCTAGCTGTGTAAACAGGAAGTGGTACGATCTGTAACTCCTAGCTGGGTAAACAGGAAGTGGTACGATCTGTAACTCCTAGCTGGGTAAACAGGAAGTGGTACGATCTGTAACTCCTAGCTGTGTAAACAGGAAGTGGTACGATCTGTAACTCCTAGCTGGGTAAACAGGAAGTGGTACGATCTGTAACTCCTAGCTGGGTAAACAGGAAGTGGTACGATCTGTAACTCCTAGCTGTGTAAGCAGGAAGTGGTACGATCTGTAACTCCTAGCTGTGTAAGCAGGAAGTGGTACGATCTGTAACTCCTAGCTGGGTAAACAGGAAGTGGTACGATCTGTAACTCCTAGCTGGGTAAACAGGAAGTGGTACGATCTGTAACTCCTAGCTGGGTAAACAGGAAGTGGTACGATCTGTAACTCCTAGCTGTGTAAGCAGGAAGTGGTACGATCTGTAACTCCTAGCTGTGTAAGCAGGAAGTGGTACGATCTGTAACTCCTAGCTGGGTAAGCAGGAAGTGGTACGATCTGTAACTCCTAGCTGGGTAAACAGGAAGTGGTACGATCTGTAACTCCTAGCTGGGTAAACAGGAAGTGGTACGATCTGTAACTCCTAGCTGTGTAAACAGGAAGTGGTACGATCTGTAACTCCTAGCTGTGTAAACAGGAAGTGGTACGATCTGTAACTCCTAGCTGTGTAAACAGGAAGTGGTACGATCTGTAACTCCTAGCTGGGTAAACAGGAAGTGGTACGATCTGTAACTCCTAGCTGGGTAAACAGGAAGTGGTACGATCTGTAACTCCTAGCTGTGTAAACAGGAAGTGGTACGATCTGTAACTCCTAGCTGGGTAAACAGGAAGTGGTACGATCTGTAACTCCTAGCTGGGTAAACAGGAAGTGGTACGATCTGTAACTCCTAGCTGGGTAAACAGGAAGTGGTACGATCTGTAACTCCTAGCTGGGTAAACAGGAAGTGGTACGATCTGTAACTCCTAGCTGTGTAAGCAGGAAGTGGTACGATCTGTAACTCCTAGCTGTGTAAGCAGGAAGTGGTACGATCTGTAACTCCTAGCTGGGTAAGCAGGAAGTGGTACGATCTGTAACTCCTAGCTGGGTAAACAGGAAGTGGTACGATCTGTAACTCCTAGCTGGGTAAACAGGAAGTGGTACGATCTGTAACTCCTAGCTGTGTAAACAGGAAGTGGTACGATCTGTAACTCCTAGCTGTGTAAACAGGAAGTGGTACGATCTGTAACTCCTAGCTGTGTAAACAGGAAGTGGTACGATCTGTAACTCCTAGCTGTGTAAACAGGAAGTGGTACGATCTCTAACTCCTAGCTGGGTAAACAGGAAGTGGTACGATCTGTAACTCCTAGCTGTGTAAACAGGAAGTGGTACGATCTGTAACTCCTAGCTGTGTAAACAGGAAGTGGTACGATCTGTAACTCCTAGCTGTGTAAACAGGAAGTGGTACGATCTGCAACTCCTAGCTGGGTAAACAGGAAGTGGTACGATCTGTAACTCCTAGCTGGGTAAACAGGAAGTGGTACGATCTGTAACTCCTAGCTGTGTAAACAGGAAGTGGTACGATCTGTAACTCCTAGCTGTGTAAACAGGAAGTGGTACGATCTGTAACTCCTAGCTGTGTAAACAGGAAGTGGTACGATCTGCAACTCCTAGCTGGGTAAACAGGAAGTGGTACGATCTGTAACTCCTAGCTGGGTAAACAGGAAGTGGTACGATCTGTAACTCCTAGCTGTGTAAACAGGAAGTGGTACGATCTGTAACTCCTAGCTGTGTAAACAGGAAGTGGTACGATCTGTAACTCCTAGCTGTGTAAACAGGAAGTGGTACGATCTGTAACTCCTAGCTGTGTAAACAGGAAGTGGTACGATCTGTAACTCCTAGCTGTGTAAACAGGAAGTGGTACGATCTGTAACTCCTAGCTGTGTAAACAGGAAGTGGTACGATCTGTAACTCCTAGCTGTGTAAACAGGAAGTGCTACGATCTGTAACTCCTAGCTGTGTAAGCAGGAAGTGGTACGATCTGTAACTCCTAGCTGTGTAAACAGGAAGTGGTACGATCTGTAACTCCTAGCTGTGTAAACAGGAAGTGGTACGATCTGTAACTCCTAGCTGTGTAAACAGGAAGTGGTACGATCTGTAACTCCTAGCTGTGTAAACAGGAAGTGGTACGATCTGTAACTCCTAGCTGTGTAAACAGGAAGTGGTACGATCTGTAACTCCTAGCTGTGTAAACAGGAAGTGGTACGATCTGTAACTCCTAGCTGGGTAAACAGGAAGTGGTACGATCTGTAACTCCTAGCTGGGTAAACAGGAAGTGGTACGATCTGTAACTCCTAGCTGTGTAAACAGGAAGTGGTACGATCTGTAACTCCTAGCTGTGTAAACAGGAAGTGGTACGATCTGTAACTCCTAGCTGTGTAAACAGGAAGTGGTACGATCTGTAACTCCTAGCTGTGTAAACAGGAAGTGGTACGATCTGTAACTCCTAGCTGTGTAAGCAGGAAGTGGTACGATCTGTAACTCCTAGCTGTGTAAGCAGGAAGTGGTAGTTGGAGCATTAATACCTGGATGACAGGTAGAGACGAGTGCTTCTTCTCCAGTCTCTTGACGTAGGCCGCCAGTTCCAGAGCCTCCTCGTAGTAGCCATTCCGGACGCAGGTGTCCATCAGCTGAGGTATCTCTAAGATCTCCAGGATCTCTGTGTGGCGGTTCAGAGTCAGGCTGTTCATCCTCCGGCTCACCCCGATGTCCTCCGCCTCCTTCACAAAACCCCTAAAGGAGAGGATAGACACCAACAGGTTCTTCATCATGTCAGCAGTCCGTCATAATAAACACTGTTATAACAGTCCATAAAACACTGTTATAACAGTCCATAACACTGTTATAACAGTCCATAACACTGTTATAACAGTCCATAACACACACTGTTATAACAGTCCATAACACACACTGTTATAACAGTCCATAACACACACTGTTATAACAGTCCATAACACACACTGTTATAACAGTCCATAACACACACTGTTATAACAGTCCATAACACACACTGTTATAACAGTCCATAACACACACTGTTATAACAGTCCATAACACACACTGTTATAACAGTCCATAACACACACTGTTATAACAGTCCATAACACACACTGTTATAACAGTCCATAATACACACTGTTATAACAGTCCATAATACACACTGTTATAACAGTCCGTAATAAACACTGTTATAACAGTCCGTAATAAACACTGTTATAACAGTTCGTAATAAACACTTATAACAGTTCATGGAACAGTAACATTCAACGAGATCTAGTGTTGGTTCTAGACAGACGTGAGCCCGGTACCAGTCTGTTTGTTCTAGATAGACGTGAGCCCGGTACCAGTCTGTTTGTTCTAGATAGACGTGAGCCCGGTACCAGTCTGTTTGTTCTAGACAGACGTGAGCCCGGTACCAGTCTGTTGATTCTAGATAGACGTGAGCCCGGTACCAGTCTGTCTGTTCTAGACAGACGTGAGCCCGGTACCAGTCTTTTTGTTCTAGACAGACGTGAGCCCGGTACCAGTCTGTTTGTTCTAGACAGACGTGAGCCCGGTACCAGTCTGTTTGTTCTAGACAGACGTGAGCCCGGTACCAGACTTTTTGTTCTAGACAGACGTGAGCCCGGTACCAGGATGTTTGTTCCAGATAGATGTGAGCCCGGTACCAGTCGGTTTGTGCTCTTGCCAAGTATATTGCTGTCTGGGCAGTATATTGCTGTCCTTGTCAAGCCAAACATGACAATAAGTGACAAGGAGTTGGCATGATAACACAAACAGACTGGAACTCAGGCTAGAGTTGGCATGATTGGCCGTTCTGGCCGCAAATTGGCCGTTCTGGCCGCAAGTTGGCCGTTCTGGCCGCAAGTTGGCCGTTCTGGCCGCAAGTTGGCCGTTCTGGCTGCAAGTTGGCTGAGCTGATAGAATGAACGACCAGCCAGCTGGGTAACAACCCTCTATATGTCGGGACTAACGTCATATTGTGGAAGGATGAAATAGTACGAATAAATTCATCAAAATACAGTTGAATGAAAATATTATTTGAATATGATGGTAACACGTTACATAGAAGTGATAATGCCCACGAAACCGGTGTTTGGAGGATACGTTGGCACGGTTTGCCGGTGTTGTGCCGAAAATCTCCCCCCTGCCAGAATCCCCCCCCCCTTCCCGTTCTTCACTGCTGCGACTTGCTAGTTGAGATTTCTGCTCTTCACTCCGTTGTCAGTTTAACCTACATTTCACTGATTTTAGTAGCAGAAAGCATTTCTGTCTGCAGTTTTCGGTTTGGCTATTTGTTTCAAGTGTTTGTGGTGTTCTGGCTTGTATGCCGCCCTGGGTGAACCCCCCCTTCAGCGCCCGCACCCGGTGCCCCCGGCAAGATGCCGCCCTGGGCGGCTGCCCACGTCGGCCGTATCTAAACCCGCAACTGATTTTGTATTAGTCTATAAATAAATCTCTTTGCCAAAATACGTCATCTCTCCCATGTCTTATTCGACTAGTATCTTTGAAAGTGTAAGGATAATAATTCGGTCATAGTTGTTCTGAAATGTTTATTGCTTGCCAACATTTTACTCTCTCCTCTATGTTTAATATAATAATTATTAATTTCGGTTGTCTATCCTGACGTGAAGCTTGTTCTATATTAAGTATTTGACTGTAGCCACAAAATTAAGGAAATTAGAAAGGGGGGTTCTGGCAAGGGGGAGATTGTCGACCGAACACCTGTGTCAATATATCCTCCAAACACCGGTTTCTCGGGCACTATCACGTAAATAACATGACATGTCAAAACGACAAAGAGTATTTGGTTAACTTTACCACTAACCTGCATTTTTCACCGAAGCTGGGCAACTTGTCGAGGAGTTTGGAAACACTGCTTTCCACACGGCCAAAGTCTCGGTAAATCTCCTCGGTGCAGTCCGCGGTGCGGATGAACGTCTTGTAGTTGGAGAAGGCGAGCTCCCGGGTCTGCTGCAGTATCTGCGCCCTCTCCTCCGCCAACCGCTCCGGTTCACGGTTTAATTTCTCCACGCCAAACGAACTGAGCTCTGACAAGTAGGCTGCGAAGTCGGGGTTGTCTCTCCAGTTGTCTGGAAAGCTGTCTTTAAATATTGAAGCCAGAATACTCTCATCTTCCACGTCCACAGCGGTCATATTGGAAAGCTGTCACTTCAATACTTCATCTGAATTGTCGTCTTACCGACTCCGATTTACAGCCTTTACACAGGAGTACGAAAACAGGTCGTTAAAATACAATGTAAGCGTCTGATGTCTTTTAAATGGCAATTTAATTCGCAATTTGTCTAAAATTCTAGTCGCTCGCAAACACCAGAACACAACATCAACAGGCGCATGATTTTGACGTCACTATTACATCCACTTCCGTTTTCATGCGCATGAATTTCCGCTCACTATCCCCACGCTGCAGCGTTTATCAAGCTACATTCAGTGAGCACAATAATATTGTAAGGAAATTAGCGAATTATTTACCAAGATGAGGCCTTTAACAGACGACGAGACAAAAACGATGTTTGAGAAACTCTCCAAATAGTGAGTATTGACATGTGATCATGAAAGACAAGGCTGACGTTATTTTGAAACTGCCATGTCTGTTCAGACTAGCGCCATGCTTGATCAACCAACTCGTGTAGTTTTGCCTGCTAGTTAGTGCACAGGGTTGATAAACACCAGTCCATATCCGGTCTCTTTGGTGCTATGCTCATGATGACAGTCTTTAACCTGCACTAGTTATGCTTCTCAGCAAGCTGGCTAATACGTCGTCTGAGTAGATAGACAACGTACCATTTCAAATCACTTGCTGTGTAGATGGCAAGTGATTTGAAATGGTCTGAAATTCTCTGAATCTACATTGACAATGTGTGACACCTTCCTCTGTCCACAGCATTGGTGAGAACATCAAACTCCTGGTGGATCGACCCGATGGGACGTATTGCTTCAGACTTCACAATGACCGGGTATATTACATCAGGTAAACAACGCTACAGAGCTGCTGTTACCTATGTTACCTATACTTAAATATTACCTATGGATATTATAAAGCAGGTTACTTCATGATCATCTCTTTTTGGGTAGTTAAGATATTGTCTTATTTCCACTTTTTTTTTGTATCAGTGAGAAAATTTTGAAGTTGGCTACCAACATCTCCCGCGATAAGTTGGTGTCGGTGGGTACCTGCTTTGGGAAGTTCACCAAGACCATTAAGTTCCGCCTGCACATCACAGCACTGGACTTCCTGGCACCATATGCCAAGGTAAACAAGAAGCAGGAAGCCCTCTGACCTCTCACTATGTCTAATGATAACCACAGCCATGTTAGAAGGTAAACAAGAAGCAGGAAGTCCTCTCACTGTGTATAATGATAACCACAGCCATGTTAGAAGGTAAACAAGAAGCAGGAAGTCCTCTCACTATGTATAATGATAACCACAGCCATGTTAGAAGGTAAACAAGAAGCAGGAAGTCCTCTCACTGTGTATAATGATAACCACAGCCATGTTAGAAGGTAAACAAGAAGCAGGAAGTCCTCTCACTGTGTATAATGATAACCACAGCCATGTTAGAAGGTAAGCAGGAAGTCCTCTCACTGTGTATAATGATAACCACAGTCATGTTAGAAGGTAAACAAGAAGCAGGAAGTCCTCTCACTGTGTATAATGATAACCACAGCCATGTTAGAAGGTAAACAAGAAGCAGGAAGTCCTCTCACTATGTCTAATGATAACCACAGCCATGTTAGAAGTGTAGATATATTGTTAATGTTTTAGCAATTTAACTGGGCATGTCAGTTTTAAGAACAAATTCTTATTTTCAATGACGGCCTTGGAACAGTGGGTTAACTGCCTTGTTCAGGGGCAGAGCAACCTATTTTTTAAAACATTGTCAGCTCGGGGATTAGATCCAGAAACCTTTCGGTTACTGGCCCAACGCTCTAACCACTTGGCTACCTGCCGCCCCAAAATGACTCTGACGACAGCCAGGTGAGACTAAAGGTTGAGTTCGATAATCATATTTGTGTAAGCTTTAAAATGAACATCAATATCTCTCTCAAACCTACAGGATCTCAGTTAAGACAGTACTGTAATAACGGAGCTATGGTCTGAGTCACTGAACCCTCTGTGTGTTCAGTTCAAGGTGTGGGTGAAGCCTGGGCAGGAGCAGTCCTTCCTCTATGGGAACCATGTGTTGAAGTCTGGTCTGGGGAGGATCACAGAGAACACTAACCAATACCAGGGTGTGGTGGTGTATTCCATGGCAGATGTACCGCTGGTGAGTTGGCCCTCCCTCTGCACATACTGTACATTCATTATCCAATCAATTCATTCAACACATAGCCCTCCCTTCAGTCATTATCCAATCAACACATAGACCCCCCTTCAGTCATTATCCAATCAACACATAGCCCCCCCCCCTTCAGTCATTATCCAATCAACACATAGCCCTCCCTTCAGTCATTATCCAATCAACACGTAGCCCTCCCTTCAGTCATTATCCAATCAACACATAGCCCTCCCTTCAGTCATTATCCAATCAACACATAGCCCTCCCTTCAGTCATTATCCAATCAACACATAGCCCTCCCTTCAGTCATTATCCAATCAACACACAGCCCTCCCTTCAGTCATTATCCAATCAACACACAGCCCTCCCTTCAGTCATTATCCAATCAACACGTAGCCCTCCCTTCAGTCATTATCCAATCAACACATAGCCATCCCTTCAGTCATTATCCAATCAACACATAGCCCCCCCCCCTTCAGTCATTATCCAATCAACACATAGCCCTCCCTTCAGTCATTATCCAATCAACACACAGCCCTCCCTTCAGTCATTATCCAATCAACACATAGCCCTCCCTTCAGTCATTATCCAATCAACACACAGCCCTCCCTTCAGTCATTATCCAATCAACACGTAGCCCTCCCTTCAGTCATTATCCAATCAACACATAGCCCCCCCCCCCTTCAGTCATTATCCAATCAACACATAGCCCTCCCTTCAGTCATTATCCAATCAACACGTAGCCCTCCCTTCAGTCATTATCCAATCAACACATAGCCCTCCCTTCAGTCATTATCCAATCAACACATAGCCCTCCCTTCAGTCATTATCCAATCAACACATAGCCCTCCCTTCAGTCATTATCCAATCAACACACAGCCCTCCCTTCAGTCATTATCCAATCAACACATAGCCCTCCCTTCAGTCATTATCCAATCAACACATAGCCCTCCCTTCAGTCATTATCCAATCAACACACAGCCCTCCCTTCAGTCATTATCCAATCAACACGTAGCCCTCCCTTCAGTCATTATCCAATCAACACATAGCCCTCCCTTCAGTCATTATCCAATCAACACATAGCCCCCCCCCCTTCAGTCATTATCCAATCAACACATAGCCCTCCCTTCAGTCATTATCCAATCAACACACAGCCCTCCCTTCAGTCATTATCCAATCAACACATAGCCCTCCCTTCAGTCATTATCCAATCAACACGTAGCCCTCCCTTCAGTCATTATCCAATCAACACACAGCCCTCCCTTCAGTCATTATCCAATCAACACATAGCCCTCCCTTCAGTCATTATCCAATCAACACATAGCCCTCCCTTCAGTCATTATCCAATCAACACATAGCCCCCCCCCCCCTTCAGTCATTATCCAATCAACACGTAGCCCTCCCTTCAGTCATTATCCAATCAACACATAGCCCTCCCTTCAGTCATTATCCAATCAACACATAGCCCTCCCTTCAGTCATTATCCAATCAACACATAGCCCCCCCCCTTCAGTCATTATCCAATCAACACGTAGCCCTCCCTTCAGTCATTATCCAATCAACACATAGCCCTCCCTTCAGTCATTATCCAATCAACACATAGCCCCCCCCCTTCAGTCATTATCCAATCAACACATAGCCCTCCCTTCAGTCATTATCCAATCAACACGTAGCCCTCCCTTCAGTCATTATCCAATCAACAGATAGCCCTCCCTTCAGTCATTATCCAATCAACACATAGCCCTCCCTTCAGTCATTATCCAATCAACACATAGCCCCCCCCCTTCAGTCATTATCCAATCAACACGTAGCCCTCCCTTCAGTCATTATCCAATCAACACGTAGCCCTCCCTTCAGTCATTATCCATTCAACACATAGCCCTCCCTTCAGTCATTATCCAATCAACACGTAGCCCTCCCTTCAGTCATTATCCAATCAACACGTAGGGCATCTTTCCCAGAGGTTAACTAGTCAGACTAATGGAGCATCTCCATTGAACATGTTTTTAGTCCAGGACTAGACTTAATCTGTGTGGTAAACCGACCCATATTGTCAGTTCTATAGTGATCGTTTGACAGTTGGTTGCTCCTTCATACAAGCTAATATCTGAGTCATCAGTAACCATAGTAACTCCTAGGTAACCGTAAGAGAATTGTGACATGCAGGTTTGACTCAACTTGCCCCTCTGTCTTTCTGCAGGGTTTTGGCGTGGCCGCCAAGTCGACCCAGGAGTGCAGAAGAGTGGACCCCATGTCCATCGTTGTGTTCCACCAGGCAGACATCGGAGAGTTCATCAGGTGTGAGGACACGCTCACATAAGGAGTCTTCACAAACTGGACTATCAATTATACACCGTCGTACTTCCCTCTCCTCAGGGACCACCAGAGGGTTGGAAAGTACAGCTATGTGAAACGTCTGGTGGTCCCTGAGGAGAGGGTTGGGAAACCCTGGTCTTCAGGATATGATTGTGTATTGCCCTCTAATTACCAAGGGGCCAGTGACTGTCTGGATAGTTTCATCAAGCTGTCAGCTAACATCCCTGTCACTATGGCTGAGTGATTTACATTCAGATTAACATCCCTGTCACTATGGCTGAGTGATTTACATTCAGCTAACATCCACGTCACTGTGGCTGAGTGATTTACATTCAGCTACCAACATCCCTGTCACTATGGCTGAGTGATTTACATTCAGCTACCAACATCCCTGTCACTATGGCTGAGTGATTTACATTCAGCTACCAACATCCCTGTCACTATGGCTGAGTGATTTACATTCAGCTACCAACATCCCTGTCACTATGGCTGAGTGATTTACATTCAGCTACCAACATCCCTGTCACTATGGCTGAGTGATTTACATTCAGCTACCAACATCCCTGTTACTATGGCTGAGTGATTTACATTCAGCTAACATCCCTGTCACTGGTAGCTAAATGTAAATCACTCAGCCATAATCTAAATAAATGTGTTTTGTGTAGTATTCATAATCTGTATGGATCTCTGGTTTGAGAAATTTGATTCCATCAGCATAACATAAACTGTTTTCATATACTGAAGTTTGTTTTTCTTCAACAGAATGTGTAAAATAAAAAGT
The DNA here is from genome assembly GCF_029448725.1 of Salvelinus fontinalis. Classification (NCBI taxonomy): domain Eukaryota; kingdom Metazoa; phylum Chordata; class Actinopteri; order Salmoniformes; family Salmonidae; genus Salvelinus; species Salvelinus fontinalis. The sequence goes on from NW_026600322.1 coordinate 143,400, forward strand.
TAAATGTTGGATCTGGTACTAACGCTTAAATATAGCATGTATTTACTGTGGCTATTAAACACTGCTCTTTACTGTAAACTCAATGCAGTAAGCGTTAGGCCAGTCGGTATAAGAGAAGTCTTTATTCTACCAAGAAAGACGAGTGATAAAATAAAATACTTCTATAAACATGTTCAAAAAGTGGCAGAATCAACATTTATCTTAGTCCAAAGGCCCTCTGCCCCTCGACCATCTTCAGCTTCCTGTCCTCGTTGTTGACAGATGTGCGGCGGGAAAACATCCATTCTCACAACTGGATAATGTCATTGTCCTGCGTAGCTCAGAGGCCCTCCAGCGTCAAATTCGTTACTGCACCCCGTAGCAAATGTAAACGAGCATTTCTTATTGGACAAGTTAGTCCCTCCCGGTTTGGTGGCCTCAGACCATCTTGAGCTTTTTCATGGTTCTCCACCGATCCTTGATGTTCACGGCGGTTCGGCCCAAGAATGGGAAAGAGGACTTTACCCTGGACCAGTTCCCCTCTCCGTAGCGCCTCACTCCCTCCTTCACCCACTCGGTCTCCTCTGCTGTCCACATCTACAGGAGGGACACAACAGAACACTCAATGTATAGTAAACACTGTAGGGGACAACACTTAGGGTTAACATAGTAAACACACTAGAGGACAACACTTAGGGTTAACATAGTAAACACGCTGTAGGGGACAACACTTAGGGTTAACATAGTAAACACACTAGAGGACAACACTTAGGGTTAACATAGGAAACACTGTAGGGGACAACACTTAGGGTTAACATAGTAAACACACTGTAGGGGACAACACTTAGGGTTAACATAGTAAACACTGTAGGGGACAACACTTAGGGTTAACATAGGAAACACTGTAGGGGACAACACTTAGGGTTAACATAGTAAACACACTAGAGGACAACACTTAGGGTTAACATAGTAAACACACTGTAGGGGACAACACTTAGGGTTAACATAGTAAACACTGTAGGGGACAACACTTAGGGTTAACATAGGAAACACTGTAGGGGACAACACTTAGGGTTAACATAGGAAACACACTGTAGGGGACAACACTTAGGGTAAACATAGTAAACACACTGTAGGAGGACAACACTTAGGGTAAACATAGTAAACACACTGTAGGAGGACAACACTTAGGGTTAACATAGTAAACACTGTAGAGGACAACACTTAGGGTTAACATAGGAAACACTGTAGAGGACAACACTTAGGGTTAACATTGTAAACACACTGTAGAGGACAACACTTAGGGTTAACATAGTAAACACACTGTAGAGAACAACACTTAGGGTTAACACAGTAAACACACTGTAGGGGACAACACTTAGGGTAAACATAGTAAACACACTGTAGGAGGACAACACTTAGGGTTAACATATAGTATACATTATGTAGAGGTTTCCCGGATACAGATTAAGCCCAGTCCTGATTCTCCATTTAGCTTGCTTTTTAGTCCAGGACTAGGCTTTATCTGTGTCCAGAAACAGTATTCAGACCCATTGACATTTTGTTACATTTATTAAATCGTTTTTCCCTCTCAATCTACACACAATATCCCATAATAACAAAGCCAAAAGTTTTATTTTTTTGCAAATATACACTACCGTTCAAAAGTTTGGGGTCACTTAGAAATGTCCTTGTTTTTGAAAGAAAAATAAATTTGTCCATTAAAATAACATCAAATTGATCAGAAATACAGTGTAGACATTGTTAATGTTGTAAATGACTATTGTAGCTGGAAACGGCTGATTTTTAATGGAATATCTACATAGGCGTACAGAGGCCCATTGTCAGCAACCATCACTCCTGTGTTCCAATGGCACGTTGTGTTAGCTAATCCAAGTTTACCATTTTAAAAGGCTAATTGATCATTAGAAAACCCTTTTGCAATTATGTTAAAACTGTTGTCCTGATAAAGAAGCAATAAAACTGGCCTTCTTTAGACTAGTTGAGTATCAGGAGCATCAGCATTTGTGGGTTCGATTACAGACTCAAAAATGGCCAGAAACAAAGCACTTTCTTCTGGAACTCGTCAGTCTATTCTTGTTCTGAGAAATGTACTCCTCCCACCTGTTTATGCTGGGAACAAGGCCACAACCACAATCTGACTCTGAGAGTAACACACCAGGTGGCCTGTATTAACAGTCTCAGAATAGGAGTGCTGATCTTGGACCAATTAAACATTTTAGATCATAATGAACAGGTGGATACCTGATCCTAGATCAGCACTCCTACCCTGAGACTGATCCTAGACCACCACTTCTACCCTGAGACCTGATCCTAGACCAGCATTCCTACCCTGAGACCTGATCCTAGACCAGCATTCCTACCCTGAGACCTGATCCGAGACCTGATCCTAGACCACCACTCCTACCCTGAGACCTGATCCTAGACCACTACTCCTACCCTGATACCTGATCCTAGATCACCACTCCTACCCTGAGACCTGATCCTAGATCACTACTCCTACCCTGAGGCCTGATCCTAGATCACCACTCCTACCCTGAGACCTGATCCTAGACCTGATCCTAGATCACCACTCCTACCCTGAGACCTGATCCTAGATCACCACTCCTACCCTGAGACCTGATCCTAGACCACCACTCCTACCCTGAGGCCTGATCCTAGATCACCACTCCTACTCTGAGACCTGATCCTAGACCTGATCCTATATCACCACTCCTACCCTGAGACCTGATCCTAGATCACCACTCCTACCCTGAGACCTGATCCTAGACCACTACTCCTACCCTGAGACCTGATCCTAGATCACCACTCCTACCCTGAGACCTGATCCTAGATCACTACTCCTACCCTGAGGCCTGATCCTAGATCACCACTCCTACCCTGAGACCTGATCCTAGATCACCACTCCTACCCTGAGACCTGATCCTAGATCACCACTCCTACCCTGAGTCCTGCTCCTAGATCAGATCCTAGATCACCACTCCTACCCTGAGACCTGATCCTAGATCAGCTCTCCTACCCTGAGACCTGATCCTATGTAAATAAGGTATGTTTTTTTTTAAACTTTGTATAAATTTGCTAAAATGTCTAAAAACCTGTTTTCGCTTTGTCATTCAGGGGTATTGTGTGAAGATCGATGAAGGAAAAAATGAATGAATACATTAATTGAATCTATTTTAGAATGAGGCTGTAACGGAACAAAATGTGGGTAAAGGGAAGGGGTCTGAATATTTCCCCGAATGTCACCATCTTCTAAACTGAGGCTGTGCTCAGTCTTCCTGTCTCCTCCGGTAGTTCTGGTGTTGTCCTCAGAGCCTAAACTCACCCTCTTCCTGTCTCCAGAACCTAAACTCACCCTCTTCCTGTCTCCAGATCCTAAACTCACCCTCTTCCTGTCTCCAGAACCTAAACTCACCCTCTTCCTGTCTCCTCCGGTAGTTCTGGTGTTGTCCTCAGAGCCTAAACTCACCCTTTTCCTGTCTCCAGAGCCTAAACTCACCCTCTTCCTGTCTCCAGAACCTAAACTCATCCTCTTCCTGTCTCCAGAGCATAAACTCACCCTCTTCCTGTCTCCAGAACCTAAACTCATCCTCTTCCTGTCTCCAGAGCCTAAACTCACCCTCTTCCTGTCTCCAGAACCTAAACTCATCCTCTTCCTGTCTCCAGAGCATAAACTCACCCTCTTCCTGTCTCTTCCGGTAGTACTGGCGTTGTCCTCAGAGCCTAAACTCACCCTCTTCCTGTCTCCAGATCCTAAACTCACCCTCTTCCTGTCTCCAGAGCCTAAACTCACCCTCTTCCTGTCTCCAGAGCCTAAACTCACCCTCTTCCTGTCCTCAGATCCTAAACTCACCCTCTTCCTGTCTCCTCATGTAGTACTGGTGTCTCCAGAACCTAAACTCACCCTCTTCCTGTCTCCAGAACCTAAACTCACCCTCTTCCTGTCTCCAGAACCTAAACTCACCCTCTTCCTGTCTCCAGAGCCTAAACTCACCCTCTTCCTGTCTCCAGAGCCTAAACTCACCCTCTTCCTGTCTCCAGAACCTAAACTCACCCTCTTCCTGTCTCCAGAGCCTAAACTCACCCTCTTCCTGTCTCCTCATGTAGTACTGGTGTCTCCAGAGCCTAAACTCACCCTCTTCCTGTCTGCAGAACCTAAACTCACCCTCTTCCTGTCTCCAGAACCTAAACTCACCCTCTTCCTGTCTCCAGAACCTAAACTCACCCTCTTCCTGTCTCCAGAGCCTAAACTCACCCTCTTCCTGTCCTCAGATCCTAAACTCACCCTCTTCCTGTCTCCAGAGCCTAAACTCACCTCTTCCTGTCTCTTCCTGTAGTACTGGTGTCTCCAGAGCCTAAACTCACCCTCTTCCTGTCTCCAGATCCTAAACTCACCCTCTTCCTGTCCTCAGATCCTAAACTCACCCTCTTCCTGTCTCCAGAGCCTAAACTCACCCTCTTCCTGCCTCCTCCTGTAGTACTGGTGTCTCCAGAGCCTAAACTCACCCTCTTCCTGCCTCCTCCTGTAGTACTGGCGTTGTCCTCAGATCCTAAACTCACCCTCTTCCTGCCTCCTCCTGTAGTACTGGCGTTGTCCTCAGAGCCTACTCACCCTCTTCCTGTCTCCAGAGCCTAAACTCACCCTCTTCCTGTCCTCAGAGCCTAAACTCACCCTCTTCCTGCCTCCTCCTGTAGTACTGGCGTTGTCCTCAGAGCCTAAACAAAGACACACGTTAGAACTCCATAGTAAATCACTAGTAATAAACACCATATAGTTTAAATCATAATTGTTGATCGTCATAGTTACTGTCTTTGTGAGGAGAGTCGAATAAATCCTCTTCATCACTCCACCGATCCTTGGATTCCTTAGCAACAATGAATAGCTGCTTCCTGCAGATGACATCATCATTATAAAGAGAGAAAGTCCATCAGCTGTGATCTTCATCATCCTCTATGACTGAATTACATGACAGTGTGTCTCCTCCAATCACATCAGAAGGGAGGAGACAGAATGATACTGGACTATATTACATGACAGTGTGTCTCCTCCAATCACATCAGAAGGGAGGAGACAGAATGATACTGGACTATATTACATGACAGTGTGTCTCCTCCAATCACATCAGAAGGGAGGAGACAGAATGATACTGGACTATATTAGTTCTACTTACCACTTCAGATCAGTTCCCTTTTTACTGGTGGAGGCCTTCTGAGGGGTGGGGCTTCTCTGGGGGGTGGGGCTTGTCTGGGGGGTGGGGCTTCTCTTATGTGAAGAACCTCTCTGGGGGGTGGGGCTTCTCTGGTGGGTGTGGCTTGTCTGGGAGGTGGGGCTTCTCTTATGTGAAGAACCTCTCTGGGGGGTGGGGGTGGAGCTTCTCTGGGGGGCGGAGCCTCTCTGGGGAGTGGGGGTGGAGCTTCTCTGATGGGTGGGGCTTCTCTGATGGGCAGAGCCTCTCTGGGGGGTGGGGGTGGAGCTTCTCTGGGGGGCAGAGCCTATCTGGGGAGTGGGGGTGGGGCTTCTCTGGGGGGCGGAGCCTCTCTGGGGGGTGGGGGTGGAGCTTCTCTGGGGGGCGGAGCCTCTCTGGGGGGTGGGGGTGGAGCTTCTCTGGGGGGCGGAGCCTCTCTGCTCAGGGCTGTTATCCAGAATACACACATCCTCCTCAGGGTCAGGCGAGGTCCTGGAGTCAGACAGAGGTCGTATTCATTAGGACACACCATAGCAAAACGATTTGCAAGCCTTTCTTATTGGACAAGGTCAGGTAGTCAACTTCCACTTCCCTCGTCAAACTAGTCAACACGTGTCCCTCATTAGAAATGTGTTCAAGAGATGGTTAAAAGGTGCTTCCATTAACACAGTACTACATGCAGGGACGTCCCTCTTGTTCCTGACTTACTCTTCGGGTATCTTGCTGGCTCGTCGTTTGCGATACTTCCGTGTTGGTGGGCTGTAGGTGGAGGCGGAGCTTAGTGGGTCCGCCCGGCTGACTGACTCCTCCCCGTTGGATACTGATTCTCGAGAGGCCGTAGAATCCTGCACACCAGGGTTAAAATATGAGGTAATGAATCCTACACACCAGGGTTATAATATGAGGTAATGAATCCTACACACCAGGGTTAAAATATGAGGTAATGAATCCTACACACCAGGGTTATAATATGAGGTAATGAATCCTACACACCAGGGTTAAAATATGAGGTAATGAATCCTACACACCAGGGTTATAATATGAGGTAATGAATCCTAAACACCAGGGTTAAAATATGAGGTAATGAATCCTACACACCAGGGTTATAATATGAGGTAATGAATCCTACACACCAGGGTTATAATATGAGGTAATGAATCCTACACACCAGGGTTAGAATATGAGGTAATGAATCCTACACACCAGGGTTAAAATATGAGGTAATGAATCCTACACACCAGGGTTATAATATGAGGTAATGAATCCTAAACACCAGGGTTAAAATATGAGGTAATGAATCCTACACACCAGGGTTATAATATGAGGTAATGAATCCTAAACACCAGGGTTAAAATATGAGGTAATGAATCCTACACACCAGGGTTAGAATATGAGGTAATGAATCCTACACACCAGGGTTAAAATATGAGGTAATGAATCCTACACACCAGGGTTAGAATATGAGGTAATGAATCCTACACACCAGGGTTATAATATGAGGTAATGAATCCTACACACCAGGGTTATAATATGAGGTAATGAATCCTAAACACCAGGGTTAGAATATGAGGTAATGAATCCTACACACCAGGGTTATAATATGAGGTAATGAATCCTAAACACCAGGATTAAAATATGAGGTAATGAATCCTACACACCAGGGTTAGAATATGAGGTAATGAATCCTACACACCAGGGTTAGAATATGAGGTAATGAATCCTACACACCAGGGTTAAAATATGAGGTAATGAATCCTACACACCAGGGTTAGAATATGAGGTAATGAATCCTACACACCAGGGTTAAAATATGAGGTAATGAATCCTACACACCAGGGTTATAATATGAGGTAATGAATCCTAAACACCAGGGTTAAAATATGAGGTAATGAATCCTACACACCAGGGTTATAATATGAGGTAATGAATCCTAAACACCAGGGTTATAATATGAGGTAATGAATCCTACACACCAGGGTTATAATATGAGGTAATGAATCCTAAACACCAGGGTTAAAATATGAGGTAATGAATCCTACACACCAGGGTTATAATATGAGGTAATGAATCCTAAACACCAGGGTTAAAATATGAGGTAATGAATCCTACACACCAGGGTTATAATATGAGGTAATGAATCCTAAACACCAGGGTTAAAATATGAGGTAATGAATCCTACACACCAGGGTTAGAATATGAGGTAATGAATCCTACACACCAGGGTTAAAATATGAGGTAATGAATCCTACACACCAGGGTTAGAATATGAGGTAATGAATCCTACACACCAGGGTTATAATATGAGGTAATGAATCCTACACACCAGGGTTATAATATGAGGTAATGAATCCTAAACACCAGGGTTAGAATATGAGGTAATGAATCCTACACACCAGGGTTATAATATGAGGTAATGAATCCTAAACACCAGGATTAAAATATGAGGTAATGAATCCTACACACCAGGGTTAGAATATGAGGTAATGAATCCTACACACCAGGGTTAGAATATGAGGTAATGAATCCTACACACCAGGGTTAAAATATGAGGTAATGAATCCTACACACCAGGGTTAGAATATGAGGTAATGAATCCTAAACACCAGGGTTAGAATATGAGGTAATGAATCCTACACACCAGGGTTAAAATATGAGGTAATAAGTCCTACACACCAGGGTTAAAATATGAGGTAATGAATCCTACACACCAGGGTTAAAATATGAGGTAATGAATCCTACACACCAGGGTTAAAATATGAGGTAATGAATCCTGCACACCAGGGTTAAAATATGAGGTAATGAATCCTGCACACCAGGGTTAAAATATGAGGTAATGAATCCTACACACCAGGGTTATAATATGAGGTAATGAATCCTACACACCAGGGTTAAAATATGAGGTAATGAATCCTGCACACCAGGGTTAAAATATGAGGTAATGAGTCCTACACACCAGGGTTAAAATGAGGTAATGAATCCTACACACCAGGGTTATAATATGAGGTAATGAATCCTACACACAGGGGTTAAATGAGGCAATTCAAGCAGTTTGTTCAAATTTAATCCATGAATAATGACTCCATTAAACTCATATTCCTCCTGCTCACTTCACTCACCATTATCAACCCACCAAGTGATTCATTAACAACTCAAAGAAAAACAGACATTTGCATTAAAACCTCAACGCTGCTGCTTCTCTCACCTGGCTGTCTGGCTCCATAACCAGCCTGGCTATGGTATGAGGCCAGCCTCTGCTCTTCCACTGGGGGCCTGGTGCCAGGTCTGCTGGGGGAACCAGGTCAGCAGGGGACGCCTCCATTGGACTGTCGGAGTCTCTCTGGGACCTGGGGACTTCCTGCTCCAACACAGCGTCTGAGCCCTGCCTGGGGTCAAGTCAGATTCACCAGGGGTCACTCCCAATACACTTTAATAATGAAAAGAGACAGACAAACAGCGGAGACAAGGAACAATATCAACAACATTAAAACCAGAGACAAACTGGGGAGCAGAACAGTCCATAGAACCAGCCTGGAGAAATCCACTCTGTTGGGGATGACAAGGAGTGGAACGATAGACAGACTGGTTCCCAGGCTACCATAGGACAGGAAGCAGCAGGGTAGTGATACGACAGGTACCCAGGCTACCATAGGACAGGAAGCAGCAGGGTAGTGATACGACTGGTACCCAGGCTACCAGAGAACAGGAAGCAGCAGGGTGGTGATATGACTGGTACCCAGGCTACCAGAGGACAGGAGGGTAGTGATACGACTGGTACCCAGGCTACCATAGGACAGGAAGCAGCAGGGTAGTGATATGACTGGTTCCCAGGCTACCATAGGACAGGAGGGTAGTGATACGACCGGTACCCAGGCTACCATAGGACAGGAAGCAGCAGGGTAGTGATACGACTGGTTCCCAGGCTACCATAGGACAGGAAGCAGCAGGGTAGTGATACGACTGGTTCCCAGGCTACCAGAGGACAGGAAGCAGCAGGGTAGTGATACGACTGGTACCCAGGCTACCAGAGGACAGGAAGCAGCAGGGTAGTGATACGACTGGTTCCCAGGCTACCAAAGGACAGGAAGCAGCAGGGTAGTGATACGACTGGTTCCCAGGCTACCAGAGGACAGGAAGCAGCAGGGTAGTGATACGACTGGTTCCCAGGCTACCATAGGACAGGAAGCAGCAGGGTAGTGATACGACCGGTTCCCAGGCTACCATAGGACAGGAGGGTAGTGATACGACCGGTACCCAGGCTACCATAGGACAGGAGGGTAGTGATACGACTGGTACCCAGGCTACCATAGGACAGGAAGCAGCAGGGTAGTGATACGACTGGTACTCAGGCTACCAGAGGACAGGAAGCAGCAGGGTAGTGATACGACTGGTACCCAGGCTACCATAGGACAGGAAGCAGCAGGGTAGTGATACGACCGGTTCCCAGGCTACCATAGGAAAGGAGGGTAGTGATACGACCGGTACCCAGGCTACCATAGGACAGGAGGGTAGTGATACGACCGGTACCCAGGCTACCATAGGACAGGAAGCAGCAGGGTAGTGATACGACCGGTACCCAGGCTACCATAGGACAGGAAGCAGCAGGGTAGTGATACGACCGGTACCCAGGCTACCATAGGACAGGAAGCAGCAGGGTAGTGATACGACCGGTTCCCAGGCTACCACAGGACAGGAAGCAGCAGGGTAGTGATACGACCGGTACCCAGGCTACCATAGGACAGGAGGGTAGTGATACGACCGGTACCCAGGCTACCAGAGGACAGGAGGGTAGTGATACGACTGGTACCCAGGCTACCAGAGGACAGGAGGGTAGTGATACGACTGGTACCCAGGCTACCAGAGGACAGGAAGCAGCAGGGTAGTGATATGACCGGTACCCAGGCTACCAGAGGACAGGAGGGTAGTGATACGACTGGTACCCAGGCTACCAGAGGACAGGAAGCAGCAGGGTAGTGATACGACCGGTACCCAGGCTACCACAGGACAGAAAGCAGCAGGGTAGTGATATGACTGGTACCCAGGCTACCAGAGGACAGGAGGGTAGTGATACGACCGGTACCCAGGCTACCATAGGACAGGAAGCAGCAGGGTAGTGATACGACCGGTACCCAGGCTACCATAGGACAGGAAGCAGCAGGGTAGTGATACGACCGGTACCCAGGCTACCATAGGACAGGAAGCAGCAGGGTAGTGATACGACTGGTACCCAGGCTACCATAGGACAGGAAGCAGCAGGGTAGTGATACGACCGGTACCCAGGCTACCACAGGACAGGAAGCAGCAGGGTAGTGATACGACCGGTACCCAGGCTATCATAGGACAGGAGGGTAGTGATACGACCGGTACCCAGGCTACCAGAGGACAGGAGGGTAGTAATACGACTGGTACCCAGGCTACCAGAGGACAGGAGGGTAGTGATACGACTGGTACCCAGGCTACCAGAGGACAGGAAGCAGCAGGGTAGTGATATGACCGGTACCCAGGCTACCAGAGGACAGGAGGGTAGTGATACGACTGGTACCCAGGCTACCATAGGACAGGAAGCAGCAGGGTAGTGATACGACCGGTACCCAGGCTACCATAGGACAGGAAGCAGCAGGGTAGTGATACGACCGGTACCCAGGCTACCACAGGACAGAAAGCAGCAGGGTAGTGATACGATCGGTACCCAGGCTACCACAGGACAGGAAGCAGCAGGGTAGTGATACGACCGGTACCCAGGCTACCATAGGACAGGAAGCAGCAGGGTAGTGATACGACTGGTACCCAGGCTACCATAGGACAGGAAGCAGCAGGGTAGTGATACGACTGGTACCCAGGCTACCAGAGGACAGGAAGCAGCAGGGTAGAGATACGACCGGTACCCAGGCTACCATAGGACAGGAAGCAGCAGGGTAGTGATACGACTGGTACCCAGGCTACCATAGGACAGGAAGCAGCAGGGTAGTGATACGACTGGTACCCAGGCTACCAGAGGACAGGAAGCAGCAGGGTAGTGATATGACTGGTACCCAGGCTACCAGAGGACAGGAAGCTGCAGGGTAGTGATATGACTGGTACCCAGGCTACCAGAGGACAGGAAGCAGCAGGGTAGTGATACGACTGGTTCCCAGGCTACCAGAGGACAGGAAGCAGCAGGGTAGTGATACGACTGGTTCCCAGGCTACCATAGGACAGGAAGCAGCAGGGTAGTGATACGACTGGTACCCAGGCTACCATAGGACAGGAAGCAGCAGGGTAGTGATACGACTGGTACCCAGGCTACAATAGGACAGGAAGCAGCAGGGTAGTGATACGACTGGTACCCAGGCTACCATAGGACAGGGGGCAGCAGGGTAGTGATACAACCGGTACCCAGGCTACCAGAGGACAGGAAGCAGCAGGGTAGTGATATGACCGGTACCCAGGCTACCAGAGTACAGGAGGGTAGTGATACGACTGGTACCCAGGCTACCATAGGACAGGAAGCAGCAGGGTAGTGATACGACCGGTACCCAGGCTACCATAGGACAGGAAGCAGCAGCAGGGTAGTGATACGACTGGTACCCAGGCTACCATAGGACAGGAAGCAGCAGGGTAGTGATATGACTGGTACCCAGGCTACCAGAGGACAGGAGGGTAGTGATACGACCGGTACCCAGGCTACCATAGGACAGGAAGCAGCAGGGTAGTGATACGACCGGTACCCAGGCTACCATAGGACAGGAAGCAGCAGGGTAGTGATACGACCGGTACCCAGGCTACCATAGGACAGGAAGCAGCAGGGTAGTGATACGACCGGTTCCCAGGCTACCATAGGACAGGAAGCAGCAGGGTAGTGAAACGACCGGTTCCCAGGCTACCATAGGACAGGAGGGTAGTGATACGACCGGTACCCAGGCTACCATAGGACAGGAGGGTAGTGATACGACTGGTACCCAGGCTACCATAGGACAGGAAGCAGCAGGGTAGTGATACGACTGGTACCCAGGCTACCAGAGGACAGGAAGCAGCAGGGTAGTGATACGACCGGTTCCCAGACTACCATAGGACAGGAGGGTAGTGATACGACCGGTACCCAGGCTACCATAGGACAGGAGGGTAGTGATACGACTGGTACCCAGGCTACCATAGGACAGGAAGCAGCAGGGTAGTGATACGACTGGTACCCAGGCTACCATAGGACAGGAGGCAGCAGGGTAGTGATACGACTGGTACCCAGGCTACCAGAGGACAGGAAGCAGCAGGGTAGTGATACGACTGGTACCCAGGCTACCATAGGACAGGAAGCAGCAGGGTAGTGATACGACCGGTTCCCAAGCTACCATAGGACAGGAAGCAGCAGGGTAGTGATACGACCGGTTCCCAGGCTACCATAGGACAGGAAGCAGCAGGGTAGTGATACGACCGGTACCCAGGCTACCATAGGACAGGAAGCAGCAGGGTAGTGATACGACTGGTTCCCAGGCTACCAGAGGACAGGAAGCAGCAGGGTAGTGATACGACTGGTTCCCAGGCTACCATAGGACAGGAAGCAGCAGGGTAGTGATACGACCGGTACCCAGGCTACCAGAGGACAGGAAGCAGCAGGGTAGTGATACGACTGGTACCTAGGCTACCATAGGACAGGAAGCAGCAGGGTAGTGATACGACTGGTACCTAGGCTACCATAGGACAGGAAGCAGCAGGGTAGTGATACGACCGGTACCCAGGCTACCATAGGACAGGAAGCAGCAGGGTAGTGATACGACCGGTACCCAGGCTACCATAGGACAGGAAGCAGCAGGGTAGTGATACGACCGGTACCCAGGCTACCATAGGACAGGAAGCAGCAGGGTAGTGATACGACTGGTACCCAGGCTACCATAGGACAGGAAGCAGCAGGGTAGTGATACGACTGGTACCTAGGCTACCATAGGACAGGAAGCAGCAGGGTAGTGATACGACCGGTACCCAGGCTACCATAGGACAGGAGGGTAGTGATACGACCAGTACCCAGGCTACCATAGGACAGGAGGGTAGTGATACGACCGGTACCCAGGCTACCATAGGACAGGACGCAGCAGGGTAGTGATATGACCGGTACCCAGGCTACCATAGGACAGGAAGCAGCAGGGTGGTGATACGACTGGTTCCCAAGCTACCATAGGACAGGAAGCAGCAGGGTAGTGATACGACTGGTACCCAGGCTACCATAGGACAGGAAGCAGCAGGGTAGTGATACGACTGGTTCCCAGGCTACCATAGGACAGGAAGCAGCAGGGTAGTGATACGACTGGTACCCAGGCTACCATAGGACAGGAAGCAGCAGGGTAGTGATACGACTGGTACCCAGGCTACCAGAGGACAGGAAGCAGCAGGGTAGTGATATGACCGGTACCCAGGCTACCAGAGGACAGGAGGGTAGTGATACGACTGGTACCCAGGCTACCATAGGACAGGAAGCAGCAGGGTAGTGATACGACCGGTACCCAGGCTACCATAGGACAGGAAGCAGCAGCAGGGTAGTGATACGACTGGTACCCAGAATACCATAGGACAGGAAGCAGCAGGGTAGTGATATGACTGGTACCCAGGCTACCAGAGGACAGGAGGGTAGTGATACGACCGGTACCCAGGCTACCATAGGACAGGAAGCAGCAGGGTAGTGATACGACTGGTACCCAGGCTACCATAGGACAGGAAGCAGCAGGGTAGTGATACGACCGGTACCCAGGCTACCACAGGACAGGAAGCAGCAGGGTAGTGATACGACCGGTACCCAGGCTACCAAAGGACAGGAAGCAGCAGGGTAGTGATACGACCGGTACCCAGGCTACCATAGGACAGGAAGCAGCAGGGTAGTGATACGACTGGTACCCAGGCTACCAGAGGACAGGAAGCAGCAGGGTAGTGATACGACTGGTACCCAGGCTACCAGAGGACAGGAAGCAGCAGGGTAGTGATACGACTGGTACCCAGGCTACCATAGGACAGGAAGCAGCAGGGTAGTGATACGACTGGTACCCAGGCTACCAGAGGACAGGAAGCAGCAGGGTAGTGATACGACTGGTACCCAGGCTACCAGAGGACAGGAAGCAGCAGGGTAGTGATACGACTGGTTCCCAGGCTACCATAGGACAGGAAGCAGCAGAGTAGTGATACGACTGGTACCCAGGCTACCATAGGACAGGAGGGTAGTGTTACGACTGGTACCCAGGCTACCATAGGACAGGAAGCAGCAGGGTAGTGATACGACTGGTACCCAGGCTACCATAGGACAGGAAGCAGCAGGGTAATGATACGACCGGTACCCAGGCTACCATAGGACAGGAGGGTAGTGATACGACTGGTACCCAGGCTACCATAGGACAGGAAGCAGCAGGGTAGTGATACGACTGGTACCCAGGCTACCATAGGACAGGAAGCAGCAGGGTAGTGATACGACCGGTACCCAGGCTACCATAGGACAGGAGGGTAGTGTTACGACTGGTACCCAGGCTACCATAGGACAGGAAGCAGCAGGGTAGTGATACGACTGGTACCCAGGCTACCATAGGACAGGAAGCAGCAGGGTAATGATACGACCGGTACCCAGGCTACCATAGGACAGGAGGGTAGTGATACGACCGGTACCCAAGCTACCAGAGGACAGGAGGGTAGTGATACGACTGGTACCCAGGCTACCAGAGGACAGGAGGGTAGTGATACGACTGGTACCCAGGCTACCAGAGGACAGGAAGCAGCAGGGTAGTGATATGACCGGTACCCAGGCTACCAGAGGACAGGAGGGTAGTGATACGACTGGTACCCAGGCTACCATAGGACAGGAAGCAGCAGGGTAGTGATACGACCGGTACCCAGGCTACCAAAGGACAGGAAGCAGCAGGGTAGTGATACGACCGGTACCCAGGCTACCACAGGACAGGAAGCAGCAGGGTAGTGATACGATCGGTACCCAGGCTACCACAGGACAGGAAGCAGCAGGGTAGTGATACAACCGGTACCCAGGCTACCATAGGACAGGAAGCAGCAGGGTAGTGATACGACTGGTTCCCAGGCTACCATAGGACAGGAAGCAGCAGGGTAGTGATACGACTGGTACCCAGGCTACCATAGGACAGGAAGCAGCAGGGTAGTGATACGACTGGTTCCCAGGCTACCATAGGACAGGAAGCAGCAGGGTAGTGATACGACTGGTACCCAGGCTACCAGAGGACAGGAAGCAGCAGGGTAGTGATATGACCGGTACCCAGGCTACCAGAGGACAGGAGGGTAGTGATACGACTGGTACCCAGGCTACCATAGGACAGGAAGCAGCAGGGTAGTGATACGACCGGTACCCAGGCTACCATAGGACAGGAAGCAGCAGCAGGGTAGTGATACGACTGGTACCCAGAATACCATAGGACAGGAAGCAGCAGGGTAGTGATATGACTGGTACCCAGACTACCAGAGGACAGGAGGGTAGTGATACGACCGGTACCCAGGCTACCATAGGACAGGAAGCAGCAGGGTAGTGATACGACTGGTACCCAGGCTACCATAGGACAGGAAGCAGCAGGGTAGTGATACGACCGGTACCCAGGCTACCATAGGACAGGAAGCAGCAGGGTAGTGATACGACCGGTACCCAGGCTACCATAGGACAGGAAGCAGCAGGGTAGTGATACGACTGGTACCCAGGCTACCATAGGACAGGAAGCAGCAGGGTAGTGATACGACCGGTACCCAGGCTACCACAGGACAGGAAGCAGCAGGGTAGTGATACGACCGGTACCCAGGCTACCAAAGGACAGGAAGCAGCAGGGTAGTGATACGACCGGTACCCAGGCTACCATAGGACAGGAAGCAGCAGGGTAGTGATACGACTGGTACCCAGGCTACCAGAGGACAGGAAGCAGCAGGGTAGTGATACGACTGGTACCCAGGCTACCATAGGACAGGAAGCAGCAGGGTAGTGATACGACTGGTACCCAGGCTACCATAGGACAGGAAGCAGCAGGGTAGTGATACGACTGGTACCCAGTCTACCAGAGGACAGGAAGCAGCAGGGTAGTGATACGACTGGTTCCCAGGCTACCATAGGACAGGAAGCAGCAGGGTAGTGATACGACTGGTACCCAGGCTACCATAGGACAGGAAGCAGCAGGGTAGTGATACGACCGGTACCCAGGCTACCATAGGACAGGAAGCAGCAGGGTAGTGATATACGACCGGTACCCAGGCTACCATAGGACAGGAGGGTAGTGATACGACTGGTACCCAGGCTACCATAGGACAGGAAGCAGCAGGGTAGTGATACGACTGGTACCCAGGCTACCATAGGACAGGAAGCAGCAGGGTAGTGATACGACTGGTACCCAGGCTACCATAGGACAGGAAGCAGCAGGGTAGTGATACGACCGGTACCCAGGCTACCATAGGACAGGAGGGTAGTGTTACGACTGGTACCCAGGCTACCATAGGACAGGAAGCAGCAGGGTAGTGATACGACCGGTACCCAGGCTACCATAGGACAGGAAGCAGCAGGGTAATGATACGACCGGTACCCAGGCTACCATAGGACAGGAGGGTAGTGATACGACCGGTACCCAGGCTACCAGAGGACAGGAGGGTAGTGATACGACTGGTACCCAGGCTACCAGAGGACAGGAGGGTAGTGATACGACCGGTACCCAGGCTACCATAGGACAGGAGGGTAGTGTTACGACTGGTACCCAGGCTACCATAGGACAGGAAGCAGCAGGGTAGTGATACGACCGGTACCCAGGCTACCATAGGACAGGAAGCAGCAGGGTAATGATACGACCGGTACCCAGGCTACCATAGGACAGGAGGGTAGTGATACGACCGGTACCCAGGCTACCAAAGGACAGGAAGCAGCAGGGTAGTGATACGACCGGTACCCAGGCTACCATAGGACAGGAAGCAGCAGGGTAGTGATACGACTGGTACCCAGGCTACCATAGGACAGGAAGCAGCAGGGTAGTGATACGACCGGTACCCAGGCTACCACAGGACAGGAAGCAGCAGGGTAGTGATACGACCGGTACCCAGGCTACCAAAGGACAGGAAGCAGCAGGGTAGTGATACGACCGGTACCCAGGCTACCATAGGACAGGAAGCAGCAGGGTAGTGATACGACTGGTACCCAGGCTACCAGAGGACAGGAAGCAGCAGGGTAGTGATACGACTGGTACCCAGGCTACCAGAGGACAGGAAGCAGCAGGGTAGTGATACGACTGGTACCCAGGCTACCATAGGACAGGAAGCAGCAGGGTAGTGATACGACTGGTACCCAGGCTACCAGAGGACAGGAAGCAGCAGGGTAGTGATACGACTGGTACCCAGGCTACCAGAGGACAGGAAGCAGCAGGGTAGTGATACGACTGGTACCCAGGCTACCATAGGACAGGAAGCAGCAGGGTAGTGATACGACTGGTACCCAGGCTACCATAGGACAGGAAGCAGCAGGGTAATGATACGACCGGTACCCAGGCTACCATAGGACAGGAGGGTAGTGATACGACTGGTACCCAGGCTACCATAGGACAGGAAGCAGCAGGGTAGTGATACGACTGGTACCCAGGCTACCATAGGACAGGAAGCAGCAGGGTAGTGATACGACCGGTACCCAGGCTACCATAGGACAGGAGGGTAGTGTTACGACTGGTACCCAGGCTACCATAGGACAGGAAGCAGCAGGGTAGTGATACGACTGGTACCCAGGCTACCATAGGACAGGAAGCAGCAGGGTAATGATACGACCGGTACCCAGGCTACCATAGGACAGGAGGGTAGTGATACGACCGGTACCCAGGCTACCAGAGGACAGGAGGGTAGTGATACGACTGGTACCCAGGCTACCAGAGGACAGGAGGGTAGTGATACGACTGGTACCCAGGCTACCAGAGGACAGGAAGCAGCAGGGTAGTGATATGACCGGTACCCAGGCTACCAGAGGACAGGAGGGTAGTGATACGACTGGTACCCAGGCTACCATAGGACAGGAAGCAGCAGGGTAGTGATACGACCGGTACCCAGGCTACCAAAGGACAGGAAGCAGCAGGGTAGTGATACGACCGGTACCCAGGCTACCACAGGACAGGAAGCAGCAGGGTAGTGATACGATCGGTACCCAGGCTACCACAGGACAGGAAGCAGCAGGGTAGTGATACAACCGGTACCCAGGCTACCATAGGACAGGAAGCAGCAGGGTAGTGATACGACTGGTTCCCAGGCTACCATAGGACAGGAAGCAGCAGGGTAGTGATACGACTGGTACCCAGGCTACCATAGGACAGGAAGCAGCAGGGTAGTGATACGACTGGTTCCCAGGCTACCATAGGACAGGAAGCAGCAGGGTAGTGATACGACTGGTACCCAGGCTACCAGAGGACAGGAAGCAGCAGGGTAGTGATATGACCGGTACCCAGGCTACCAGAGGACAGGAGGGTAGTGATACGACTGGTACCCAGGCTACCATAGGACAGGAAGCAGCAGGGTAGTGATACGACCGGTACCCAGGCTACCATAGGACAGGAAGCAGCAGCAGGGTAGTGATACGACTGGTACCCAGAATACCATAGGACAGGAAGCAGCAGGGTAGTGATACGACTGGTACCCAGGCTACCATAGGACAGGAAGCGGCAGGGTAGTGATACGACCGGTACCCAGGCTACCACAGGACAGGAAGCAGCAGGGTAGTGATACGACCGGTACCCAGGCTACCAAAGGACAGGAAGCAGCAGGGTAGTGATACGACCGGTACCCAGGCTACCATAGGACAGGAAGCAGCAGGGTAGTGATACGACTGGTACCCAGGCTACCAGAGGACAGGAAGCAGCAGGGTAGTGATACGACTGGTACCCAGGCTACCATAGGACAGGAAGCAGCAGGGTAGTGATACGACTGGTACCCAGGCTACCATAGGACAGGAAGCAGCAGGGTAGTGATACGACTGGTACCCAGTCTACCAGAGGACAGGAAGCAGCAGGGTAGTGATACGACTGGTTCCCAGGCTACCATAGGACAGGAAGCAGCAGGGTAGTGATACGACTGGTACCCAGGCTACCATAGGACAGGAAGCAGCAGGGTAGTGATACGACCGGTACCCAGGCTACCATAGGACAGGAAGCAGCAGGGTAGTGATATACGACCGGTACCCAGGCTACCATAGGACAGGAGGGTAGTGATACGACTGGTACCCAGGCTACCATAGGACAGGAAGCAGCAGGGTAGTGATACGACTGGTACCCAGGCTACCATAGGACAGGAAGCAGCAGGGTAGTGATACGACTGGTACCCAGGCTACCATAGGACAGGAAGCAGCAGGGTAGTGATACGACCGGTACCCAGGCTACCATAGGACAGGAGGGTAGTGTTACGACTGGTACCCAGGCTACCATAGGACAGGAAGCAGCAGGGTAGTGATACGACCGGTACCCAGGCTACCATAGGACAGGAAGCAGCAGGGTAATGATACGACCGGTACCCAGGCTACCATAGGACAGGAGGGTAGTGATACGACCGGTACCCAGGCTACCAGAGGACAGGAGGGTAGTGATACGACTGGTACCCAGGCTACCAGAGGACAGGAGGGTAGTGATACGACCGGTACCCAGGCTACCAGAGGACAGGAGGGTAGTGATATGACCGGTACCCAGGCTACCAGAGGACAGGAGGGTAGTGATACGACTGGTACCCAGGCTACCATAGGACAGGAAGCAGCAGGGTAGTGATACGACCGGTACCCAGGCTACCATAGGACAGGAAGCAGCAGGGTAGTGATACGACCGGTACCCAGGCTACCACAGGACAGGAAGCAGCAGGGTAGTGATACGATCGGTACCCAGGCTACCACAGGACAGGAAGCAGCAGGGTAGTGATACGACCGGTACCCAGGCTACCATAGGACAGGAAGCAGCAGGGTAGTGATACGACTGGTACCCAGGCTACGATAGGACAGGAAGCAGCAGGGTAGTGATACGACTGGTACCCAGGCTACCATAGGACAGGGGGCAGCAGGGTAGTGATACTACCGGTACCCAGGCTACCAGAGGACAGGAAGCAGCAGGGTAGTGATATGACCGGTACCCAGGCTACCAGAGTACAGGAGGGTAGTGATACGACTGGTACCCAGGCTACAATAGGACAGGAAGCAGCAGGGTAGTGATACGACCGGTACCCAGGCTACCATAGGACAGGAAGCAGCAGCAGGGTAGTGATACGACTGGTACCCAGGCTACCATAGGACAGGAAGCAGCAGGGTAGTGATATGACTGGTACCCAGGCTACCAGAGGACAGGAGGGTAGTGATACGACCGGTACCCAGGCTACCATAGGACAGGAAGCAGCAGGGTAGTGATACGACCGGTACCCAGGCTACCATAGGACAGGAAGCAGCAGGGTAGTGATACGACCGGTACCCAGGCTACCATAGGACAGGAAGCAGCAGGGTAGTGATACGACCGGTACCCAGGCTACCATAGGACAGGAAGCAGCAGGGTAGTGATACGACCGGTACCCAGGCTACCACAGGACAGGAGGGTAGTGATACGACCGGTACCCAGGCTACCATAGGACAGGAGGGTAGTGTTACGACTGGTACCCAGGCTACCATAGGACAGGAAGCAGCAGGGTAGTGATACGACCGGTACCCAGGCTACCATAGGACAGGAAGCAGCAGGGTAATGATACGACCGGTACCCAGGCTACCATAGGACAGGAGGGTAGTGATACGACCGGTACCCAGGCTACCAGAGGACAGGAGGGTAGTGATACGACTGGTACCCAGGCTACCAGAGGACAGGAGGGTAGTGATACGACTGGTACCCAGGCTACCAGAGGACAGGAAGCCGCAGGGTAGTGATACGACCGGTACCCAGGCTACCAGAGGACAGGAAGCAGCAGGGTAGTGATACGACTGGTACCCAGGCTACCATAGGACAGGAAGCAGCAGGGTAGTGATACGACCGGTACCCAGGCTACCAGAGGACAGGAAGCAGCAGGGTAGTGATACGACTGGTACCCAGGCTACCAGAGGACAGGAAGCAGCAGGGTAGTGATACGACTGGTACCCAGGCTACCAGAGGACAGGAAGCAGCAGGGTAGTGATATGACTGGTACCCAGGCTACCAGAGGACAGGAAGCAGCAGGGTAGTGATATGACTGGTACCCAGGCTACCAGAGGACAGGAAGCAGCAGGGTAGTGATACGACTGGTTCCCAGGCTACCATAGGACAGGAAGCAGCAGGGTAGTGATACGACTGGTTCCCAGGCTACCATAGGACAGGAAGCAGCAGGGTAGTGATACGACTGGTATCCAGGCTACCATAGGACAGGAGGCAGCAGGGTAGTGATATGATTAACAACCTGGGGCTTTCGGAGAGGTGCAGGAGAGGTTCCTCTTGGTCCACAACAGCAACTCCTTTTCCTGCGTTCTCCTCCATCACCTCCATTTCCACTTCCTCCTCCAGCTCGGCAAAGGTCATGGGCTCCTTCAGCTCCTCGGCCAGGGCTGTATAAACGGCCATCAGCTGGCTGCGGGTCAGCAGGACGCCACCAGGGGGTGGACTGGGAGGACTGGAGGGAGAGAGAGAGGGATGCAGTTTAGACTGGGAGGACTGGAGGGAGAGAGAGAGGGAGGCAGTTTAGACTGGGAGGACTGGAGGGAGAGAGAGAGGGAGGCAGTTTAGACTGGGAGGACTGGGGGAGAGAGAGAGGGAGGCAGTTTAGACTGGGAGGACTGGAGGGAGAGAGAGAGAGAGGCAGTTTAGACTGGGAGGACTGGAGGGAGAGAGAGAGAGAGGGAGTTTAGACTGGGAGGACTGGAGAGAGAGAGAGAGGGAGTTTAGACTGGGAGGACTGGAGGGAGAGAGAGGGAGGCAGTTTAGACTGGGAGGACTGGGAGGACTGGAGGGAGAGGGAGGCAGTTTAGACTGGGAGAACTGGAGGGAGAGGGAGGCAGTTTAGACTGGGAGGACTGGAGGGAGAGAGAGAGGGAGGCAGTTTAGACTGGGAGGACTGGAGGGAGAGAGAGAGGGAGGCAGTTTAGACTGGGAGGACTGGAGGGAGAGAGAGAGGGAGGCAGTTTAGACTGGGAGGACTGGAGGGAGAGAGAGAGGGAGGCAGTTTAGACTGGGAGGACTGGAGGGAGAGAGAGAGGGAGGCAGTTTAGACTGGGAGGACTGGAGGGAGAGAGAGAGGGAGGCAGTTTAGACTGGGAGGACTGGAGGGAGAGAGAGAGGGAGGCAGTTTAGACTGGGAGGACTGGAGGGAGAGAGAGAGGGAGGCAGTTTAGACTGGGAGGACTGGAGAGAGAGAGAGAGGGGGAGGCAGTTTAGACTGGGAGGACTGGAGGGAGAGAGAGAGGGAGGCAGTTTAGACTGGGAGGACTGGAGAGAGAGAGAGAGGGGGAGGCAGTTTAGACTGGGAGGACTGGAGAGAGAGAGAGAGAGGGAAGCAGTTTAGACTGGGAGGACTGGAGAGAGAGAGAGAGGGGGAGGCAGTTTAGACTTGGAGGACTGGAGAGAGAGAGAGAGGGGGAGGCAGTTTAGACTGGGAGGACTGGAGAGAGAGAGAGGGGAGGCAGTTTAGACTGGGAGGACTGGAGGGAGAGAGAGGGAGGCAGTTTAGACTGGGAGGACTGGAGGGAGAGAGAGGGAGGCAGTTTAGACTGGGAGGACTGGAGGGAGAGGGAGAGGGAGGCAGTTTAGACTGGGAGGACTGGAGGGAGAGAGAGAGGGAGGCAGTTTAGACTGGGAGGACTGGAGGGAGAGAGAGAGGGAGGCATTTTAGACTGGGAGGACTGGAGGGAGAGAGAGAGGGAGGCAGTTTAGACTGGGAGGACTGGAGGGAGAGAGAGAGGGAGGCAGTTTAGACTGGGAGGACTGGAGGGAGAGAGAGAGGGAGGCAGTTTAGACTGGGAGGACTGGAGGGAGAGAGAGAGGGAGGCAGTTTAGACTGGGAGGACTGGAGGGAGAGAGAGAGGGAGGCAGTTTAGACTGGGAGGACTGGAGGGAGAGAGAGAGGGAGGCAGTTTAGACTGGGAGGACTGGAGGGAGAGAGAGAGGGACGCAGTTTAGACTGGGAGGACTGGAGGGAGAGAGAGAGGGAGGCAGTTTAGACTGGGAGGACTGGAGGGAGAGAGAGAGGGAGGCAGTTTAGACTGGGAGGACTGGAGGGAGAGAGAGAGGGAGGCAGTTTAGACTGGGAGGACTGGAGGGAGAGAGAGGGAGGCAGTTTAGACTGGGAGGACTGGAGGGAGAGAGAGGGAGGCAGTTTAGACTGGGAGGACTGGAGGGAGAGAGAGGGAGGCAGTTTAGACTGGGAGGACTGGAGAGAGAGAGAGAGGGGGAGGCAGTTTAGACTGGGAGGACTGGAGAGAGAGAGAGGGGAGGCAGTTTAGACTGGGAGGACTGGAGGGAGAGAGAGGGAGGCAGTTTAGACTGGGAGGACTGGAGAGAGAGAGAGGGGAGGCAGTTTAGACTGGGAGGACTGGAGGGAGTGAAAGAGGGGGAGGCAGTTTAGACTGGGAGGACTGGAGAGAGAGAGAGGGGAGGCAGTTTAGACTGGGAGGACTGGAGGGAGAGAGAGGGAGGCAGTTTAGACTGGGAGGACTGGAGAGAGAGAGAGAGAGAGGGGGAGGCAGTTTAGACTGGGAGGACTGGAGAGAGAGAGAGGGGAGGCAGTTTAGACTGGGAGGACTGGAGGGAGAGAGAGGGAGGCAGTTTAGACTGGGAGGACTGGAGGGAGAGAGAGAGAGAGAGAGAGAGGGGAGGCAGTTTAGACTGAGGGGACTGGAGGGAGAGAGAGGGAAGCAGTTTAGACTGGGAGGACTGGAGGGAGAGAGAGAGGGATGCAGTTTAGACTGGGAGGACTGGAGAGAGAGAGAGGGGAGGCAGTTTAGACTGGGAGGACTGGAGGGAGAGAGAGGGAGGCAGTTTAGACTGGGAGGACTGGAGGGAGAGAGAGAGAGAGAGAGAGAGGGGAGGCAGTTTAGACTGGGAGGACTGGAGGGAGAGAGAGAGGGAGGCAGTTTAGACTGGGAGGACTGAGGGAGAGAGAGAGGGAGGCAGTTTAGACTGGGAGGACTGGAGGGAGAGAGAGGGAGGCAGTTTAGACTGGGAGGACTGGAGAGAGAGAGAGAGGGGGAGGCAGTTTAGACTGGGAGGACTGGAGAGAGAGAGAGGGGAGGCAGTTTAGACTGGGAGGACTGGAGGGAGAGAGAGGGAGGCAGTTTAGACTGGGAGGACTGGAGAGAGAGAGAGGGGAGGCAGTTTAGACTGGGAGGACTGGAGGGAGAGAGAGGGAGGCAGTTTAGACTGGGAGAACTGGAGAGAGAGAGAGAGGGGGAGGCAGTTTAGACTGGGAGGACTGGAGAGAGAGAGAGGGGAGGCAGTTTAGACTGGGAGGACTGGAGGGAGAGAGAGGGAGGCAGTTTAGACTGGGAGGACTGGAGGGAGAGAGAGAGAGAGAGAGAGGGGGGAGGCAGTTTAGACTGAGGGGACTGGAGGGAGAGAGAGAGGGAGGCAGTTTAGACTGGGAGGACTGGAGAGAGAGAGAGGGGAGGCAGTTTAGACTGGGAGGACTGGAGGGAGAGAGAGGGAGGCAGTTTAGACTGGGAGGACTGGAGGGAGAGAGAGAGGGAGGCAGTTTAGACTGGGAGGACTGGAGGGAGAGAGAGAGGGAGGCAGTTTAGACTGGGAGGACTGGAGGGAGAGAGAGAGGGAGGCAGTTTAGACTGGGAGGACTGGAGGGAGAGAGAGAGGGAGGCAGTTTAGACTGGGAGGACTGGAGGGAGAGAGAGAGGGAGGCAGTTTAGACTGGGAGGACTGGAGGGAGAGAGAGAGGGAGGCAGTTTAGACTGGGAGGACTGGAGGGAGAGAGAGAGGGAGGCAGTTTAGACTGGGAGGACTGGAGGGAGAGAGAGGGAGGCAGTTTAGACTGGGAGGACTGGAGGGAGAGAGAAAGGGAGGCAGTTTAGACTGGGAGGACTGGAGGGAGAGAGAGGGAGGCAGTTTAGACTGGGAGGACTGGAGAGAGAGAGAGGGGAGGCAGTTTAGACTGGGAGGACTGGAGGGAGAGAGAGGGAGGCAGTTTAGACTGGGAGGACTGGAGAGAGAGAGAGAGGGGGAGGCAGTTTAGACTGGGAGGACTGGAGAGAGAGAGAGGGGAGGCAGTTTAGACTGGGAGGACTGGAGGGAGAGAGAGGGAGGCAGTTTAGACTGGGAGGACTGGAGGGAGAGAGAGAGAGGGGAGGCAGTTTAGACTGAGGGGACTAGAGGGAGAGAGAGGGAAGCAGTTTAGACTGGGAGGACTGGAGAGAGAGAGAGAGGGGGAGGCAGTTTAGACTTGGAGGACTGGAGAGAGAGAGAGAGGGGGAGGCAGTTTAGACTGGGAGGACTGGAGAGAGAGAGAGAGAGGGGAGGCAGTTTAGACTGGGAGGACTGGAGGGAGAGAGAGGGAGGCAGTTTAGACTGGGAGGACTGGAGGGAGAGAGAGAGGGTCTATATCCACACACTGTGGTGGTGGGGCCCAATACTGGTGGAGCCCCCTGTATATCCACACACTGTGGGGCCCAATACTGGTGGAGCCCCCTGTATATCCACACACTGTGGGGCCCAATACTGGTGGGGCCCCCTGTATATCCACACACTGTGGGGCCCAATACTGGTGGGCCCCCCTGTATATCCACACACTGTGGGGCCCAATACTGGTGGGGCCCCCTGTATATCCACACACTGTGGGGCCCAATACTGGAGGAGCCCCCTGTATATCCACACACTGTGGGGTCCAATACTGGTGGGGCCTCCTGTATATCCACACACTGTGGGGCCCAATACTGGTGGAGCCCCCTGTATATCCACACACTGTGGGGCCCAATACTGGTGGGGCCCCCTGTATATCCACACACTGTGGGGCCCAATGACCTTTAGAGTCTAGGCTAGGTAACTGGAAATCATGTTGTCACAATAACTGAGCTAAAAGTGCTTTCTAAAATACATGTATTTGATTGATTGGCATCGGATCAATGAGGCTACCTGGGTTTGTGTCTGGATGCCTTCTCCTCTGTTGCTGGAACAAGGTGGTCCTCTGGCTGAGGGTCTGAGGGACAGTCTCCTTCCTCTGCACCCTGTCCTGCTTCCTGTCTCTTCACCATCAGCTGTCTGGCAGCCTGGTAATCACACAGACAGGTTAGGAACAGTGGGTTAGGGAGACAGATCTCCTCAGGTTAGGAACAGTGGGTTAGGGAGACAGATCTCCTCAGGTTAGGAACAGTGGGTTAAGGAGACAGATTTCCTCAGGTTAGGAACAGTGGGTTAGGGAGACAGATCTCCTCGGGTTAGGAACAGTGGGTTAGGGAGTCAGATCTCCTCAGGTTAGGAACAGTGGGTTAGGGAGACAGATCTCCTCAGTTCAGGTTAGGAACAGTGGGTTAGGGAGACAGATCTCAGGTTAGGAACAGTGGGTTAGGGAGACAGATCTCCTCAGTTCAGGTTAGGAACAGTGGGTTAGGGAGACAGATCTCCTCAGTTCAGGGTAGGAACAGTGGGTTAGGCAGACAGATCTCAGGCTAGGAACAGTGGGTTAGGGAGAGAGATCTCCTCAGGTTAGGAACAGTGGGTTAGGGAGACAGATCTCCTCAGGTTAGGAACAGTGGGTTAGGGAGACAGATCTCCTCAGTTCAGGTTAGGAACAGTGGGTTAGGGAGACAGATCTCCTCAGTTCAGGTTAGGAACAGTGGGTTAGGGAGACAGATCTCCTCAGGTTAGGAACAGTGGGTTAGGGAGACAGATCTCCTCAGGTTAGGAACAGTGGGTTAGGGAGACAGATCTCCTCAGTTCAGGGTAGGAACAGTGGGTTAGGGAGACAGATCTCCTCAGGTTAGGAACAGTGGGTTAGGGAGACAGATCTCCTCAGGTTAGGAACAGTGGGTTAGGGAGGCAGATCTCCTCAGGTTAGGAACAGTGGGTTAGGGAGTCAGATCTCCTCAGTTCAGGTTAGGAACAGTGGGTTAGGGAGACAGATCTCCTCAGGTTAGGAACAGTGGGTTAGGGAGACAGATCTCCTCAGGTTAGGAACAGTGGGTTAGGGAGACAGATCTCCTCAGGTTAGGAACAGTGGGTTAGGGAGACAGATCTCCTCAGGTTAGGAACAGTGGGTTAGGGAGACAGATCTCCTCAGGTTAGGAACAGTGGGTTAGGGAGACAGATCTCCTCAGTTCAGGTTAGGAACAGTGGGTTAGGGAGACAGATCTCCTCAGGTTAGGAACAGTGGGTTAGGGAGACAGATCTCCTCAGGTTAGGAACAGTGGGTTAGGGAGACAGATCTCCTCAGGTTAGGAACAG
Organism: Salvelinus fontinalis; assembly: GCF_029448725.1. NCBI lineage: Eukaryota > Metazoa > Chordata > Actinopteri > Salmoniformes > Salmonidae > Salvelinus > Salvelinus fontinalis. The sequence continues at coordinate 170,917 of NW_026600322.1, forward strand.
TGGGTTAGGGAGACAGATCTCCTCAGGTTAGGAACAGTGGGTTAGGGAGACAGATCTCAGTTCAGGTTAGGAACAGTGGGTTAGGAGACAGATCTCAGTTCAGGTTAGGAACAGTGGGTTAGGGAGACAGATCTCCTCAGGTTAGGAACAGTGGGTTAGGGAGTCAGATCTCCTCAGGTTAGGAACAGTGGGTTAGGGAGACAGATCTCCTCAGGTTAGGAACAGTGGGTTAGGGAGACAGATCTCCTCAGGTTAGGAACAGTGGGTTAGGGAGACAGATCTCCTCAGTTCAGGTTAGGAACAGTGGGTTAGGGAGACAGATCTCCTCAGGTTAGGAACAGTGGGTTAGGGAGACAGATCTCCTCAGTTCAGGTTAGGAACAGTGGGTTAGGGAGTCAGATCTCCTCAGTTCAGGGTAGGAACAGTGGGTTAGGGAGACAGATCTCCTCAGGTTAGGAACAGTGGGTTAGGGAGACAGATCTCCTCAGGTTAGGAACAGTGGGTTAGGGAGGCAGATCTCCTCAGTTCAGGTTAGGAACAGTGGGTTAGGGAGACAGATCTCCCCAGGTTAGGAACAGTGGGTTAGGGAGACAGATCTCCTCAGGTTAGGAACAGTGGGTTAGGGAGACAGATCTGCTCAGGTTAGGAAAAGTGGGTTAGGGAGACAGATCTCCTCAGGTCAGGTTAGGAACAGTGGGTTAGGAGACAGATCTCAGGTCAGGTTAGGAACAGTGGGTTAGGGAGACAGATCTCAGTTCAGGTTAGGAACAGTGGGTTAGGAGACAGATCTCAGTTCAGGTTAGGAACAGTGGGTTAGGAGACAGATCTCAGTTCAGGTTAGGAACAGTGGGTTAGGGAGACAGATCTCCTCAGGGTAGGAACAGTGGGTTAGGGAGACAGATCTCCACAGGTTAGGAACAGTGGGTTAGGGAGACAGATCTCCTCAGTTCAGGGTAGGAACAGTGGGTTAGGGAGACAGATCTCCTCAGTTCATGGTAGGAACAGTGGGTTAGGGAGACAGATCTCCTCAGGTTAGGAACAGTGGGTTAGGGAGACAGATCTCCTCAGTTCAGGTTAGGAACAGTGGGTTAAGGAGACAGATCTCCTCAGGTTAGGAACAGTGGGTTAGGGAGACAGATCTCCTCAGTTCAGGTTAGGAACAGTGGGTTAGGGAGACAGATCTCCTCAGGTTAGGAACAGTGGGTTAGGGAGTCAGATCTCCTCAGGTTAGGAACAGTGGGTTAGGGAGACAGATCTCCTCAGGTTAGGAACAGTGGGTTAGGGAGACAGATCTCTCAGTTCAATACACTATATATGGAGAGGGGTGATACTGGGGACACAGGCAGACTGCTGCTGAGGTAACACAGAGTAGGGGAACAGACGTACCCTGGACAGGAAAGGATGAGAGTAGGGGAACATACGTACCCTGGACAGGAAAGGATGAGAGTAGGGGAACATACGTACCCTGGACAGGAAAGGATGAGAGTAGGGGAACAGACGTACCCTGGACAGGAAAGGATGAGAGTAGGGGAACAGACGTACCCTGGACAGGAAAGGATGAGAGTAGGGGAACATACGTACCCTGGACAGGAAAGGATGAGAGTAGGGGAACATACGTACCCTGGACAGGAAAGGATGAGAGTAGCGGAACATACGTACCCTGGACAGGAAAGGATGAGAGTAGGGGAACATACGTACCCTGGACAGGAAAGGATGAGAGTAGGGGAACAGACGTACACTGGACAGGAAAGGATGAGAGTAGGGGAACATACGTACCCTGGACAGGAAAGGATGAGAGTAGGGGAACATACGTACCCTGGACAGGAAAGGATGAGAGTAGCGGAACATACGTACCCTGGACAGGAAAGGATGAGAGTAGGGGAACATACGTACCCTGGACAGGAAAGGATGAGAGTAGGGGAACATACGTACCCTGGACAGGAAAGGATGAGAGTAGGGGAACATACGTACCCTGGACAGGAAAGGATGAGAGTAGGGGAACATACGTACCCTGGACAGGAAAGGATGAGAGTAGCGGAACATACGTACCCTGGACAGGAAAGGATGAGAGTAGGGGAACATACGTACCCTGGACAGGAAAGGATGAGAGTAGCGGAACATACGTACCCTGGACAGGAAAGGATGAGAGTAGGGGAACATACGTACCCTGGACAGGAAAGGATGAGAGTAGGGGAACAGACGTACACTGGACAGGAAAGGATGAGAGTAGGGGAACATACGTACCCTGGACAGGAAAGGATGAGAGTAGGGGAACATACGTACCCTGGACAGGAAAGGATGAGAGTAGGGGAACATACGTACCCTGGACAGGAAAGGATGAGAGTAGCGGAACATACGTACCCTGGACAGGAAAGGATGAGAGTAGGGGAACATATGTACCCTGGACAGGAAAGGATGAGCGTAGGGGAACATACGTACCCTGGACAGGAAAGGATGAGAGTAGGGGAACAGACGTACCCTGGATAGGACAGGATGAGAGTAGCGGAACATACGTACCCTGGACAGGAAAGGATGAGAGTAGGGGAACAGACGTACCCTGGACAGGAAAGGATGAGAGTAGGGGAACATACGTACCCTGGACAGGAAAGGATGAGAGTAGCGGAACATACGTACCCTGGACAGGAAAGGATGAGAGTAGGGGAACATATGTACCCTGGACAGGAAAGGATGAGCGTAGGGGAACATACGTACCCTGGACAGGAAAGGATGAGAGTAGGGGAACAGACGTACCCTGGATAGGACAGGATGAGAGTAGCGGAACATACGTACCCTGGACAGGAAAGGATGAGAGTAGGGGAACAGACGTACCCTGGACAGGAAAGGATGAGAGTAGGGGAACAGACGTACCCTGGACAGGAAAGGATGAGAGTAGCGGAACATACGTACCCTGGACAGGAAAGGATGAGAGTAGGGGAACATACGTACCCTGGACAGGAAAGGATGAGAGTAGGGGAACATACGTACCCTGGACAGGAAAGGATGAGAGTAGGGGAACAGACGTACACTGGACAGGAAAGGATGAGAGTAGGGGAACATACGTACCCTGGACAGGAAAGGATGAGAGTAGGGGAACATACGTACCCTGGACAGGAAAGGATGAGCGTAGGGGAACATACGTACCCTGGACAGGAAAGGATGAGAGTAGGGGAACATACGTACCCTGGACAGGAAAGGATGAGCGTAGGGGAACATACGTACCCTGGACAGGAAAGGATGAGCGTAGGGGAACATACGTACCCTGGACAGGAAAGGATGAGAGTAGGGGAACATACGTACCCTGGACAGGAAAGGATGAGAGTAGGGGAACAGACGTACCCTGGACAGGAAAGGATGAGCGTAGGGGAACAGACGTACCCTGGACAGGAAAGGATGAGAGTAGGGGAACAGACGTACCCTGGACAGGAAAGGATGAGCGTAGGGGAACAGACGTACCCTGGACAGGAAAGGATGAGGGTAGGGGAACAGACGTACCCTGGACAGGAAAGGATGAGAGTAGGGGAACAGACGTACCCTGGACAGGAAAGGATGAGAGTAGGGGAACAGACGTACCCTGGACAGGAAAGGATGAGCGTAGGGGAACATACGTACCCTGGACAGGAAAGGATGAGCGTAGGGGAACATACGTACCCTGGACAGGAAGGGTTGAGAGTAGGGGAACATACGTACCCTGGACAGGAAAGGATGAGCGTAGGGGAACAGGCTCTCACAGAACAGCAGCATCTCCTGTTTAAACTGCTGGTAGGTGACCTGCTGCAGGACTGAATGCTCACTGCTCCTCTTGTTGACCAGCCCCAGGAAGATCGCTTTCTGGAGGAGACATCACCCCCCCGCATCAGCCCCTGGGGACATTAAACCCCCCCCCCCCCCCCCCCCCCCGCATCAGCCCCTGGAGACATTAAACCGCCCCCCCACCCCCCGCATCAGCCCCTGGAGACATTAACCCCCCCCCCCCCCCCCCCCCCGCATCAGCCCCTGGAGACATTAAACCCCCCCCCCCCCCCCCCCCGCATCAGCCCCTGGAGACATTAAACCCCCCCTCCAGCCCCCGAATCAGCCCCTGGAGACATTAAACCCCCCCCCCCCCCCGCATCAGCCCCTTGAGACATTAAACCCCCCCCCCCCCGCATCAGCCCCTGGAGACATTAAACCCCCCCCCCCCCCCCCCCGCATCAGCCCCTGGAGACATTAAACCCCCCCTCCAGCCCCCGAATCAGCCCCTGGAGACATTAAACCCCCCCTCCAGCCCCCGAATCAGCCCCTGGAGACATTAAACCCCCCCCCCCCCCCGCATCAGCCCCTGGAGACATTAAACCCCCCCCCCTCCGCATCAGCCCCTGGAGACATTAACCCCCCCCCCCCCCCCCGCATCAGCCCCTGGAGACATGAACCCCCCCCCCCCGCATCAGCCCCTGGAGACATTAACCCCCCCCTGCATCAGCCCCTGGAGACATTAACCCCCCCCCCGGCATCAGCCCCTGGAGACATTAAACCCCCCCCCCCCCCCGACAAATGTCTCTGTCCTGTTCCTCAGGTTAAAAGACAGATGGATCTAAATGTCTCTGTCCTGTTCCTCAGGTTAAAAGACAGATGGATCTAAATGTCTCTGTCCTGTTCCTCAGGTTAAAAGACAGACGGGTCTAAATGTCTCTGTCCTGTTCCTCAGGTTAAAAGACAGACGGGTCTAAATGTCTCTGTCCTGTTCCTCAGGTTAAAAGACAGACGGGTCTAAATGTCTCTGTCCTGTTCCTCAGGTTAAAAGACAGATGGATCTAAATGTCTCTGTCCTGTCCCTCAGGTTAAAAGACAGACGGGTCTAAATGTCTCTGTCCTGTTCCTCAGGTTAAAAGACAGACGGATCTAAATGTCTCTGTCCTGTTCCTCAGGTTAAAAGACAGATGGGTCTAAATGTCTCTGTCCTGTTCCTCAGGTTAAAAGACAGACGGGTCTAAATGTCTCTGTCCTGTTCCTCAGGTTAAAAGACAGACGGGTCTAAATGTCTCTGTCCTGTTCCTCAGGTTAAAAGACAGACGGGTCTAAATGTCTCTGTCCTGTTCCTCAGGTTAAAAGACAGATGGGTCTAAATGTCTCTGTCCTGTTCCTCAGGTTAAAAGACAGATGGGTCTAAATGTCTCTGTCCTGTTCCTCAGGTTAAAAGACAGATGGGTCTAAATGTCTCTGTCCTGTTCCTCAGGTTAAAAGACAGATGGGTCTAAATGTCTCTGTCCTGTTCCTCAGGTTAAAAGACAGATGGGTCTAAATGTCTCTGTCCTGTTCCTCAGGTTAAAAGACAGATGGGTCTAAATGTCTCTGTCCTGTTCCTCAGGTTAAAAGACAGACAGTCTAAATGTCTCTGTCCTGTTCCTCAGGTTAAAAGACAGATGGGTCTAAATGTCTCTGTTCTGTTCCTCAGGTTAAAAGACAGATGGGTCTAAATGTCTCTGTCCTGTTCCTCAGGTTAAAAGACAGATGGGTCTAAATGTCTCTGTCCTGTTCCTCAGGTTAAAAGACAGACGGGTCTAAATGTCTCTGTCCTGTTCCTCAGGTTAAAAGACAGACGGGTCTAAATGTCTCTGTCCTGTTCCTCAGGTTAAAAGACAGACGGGTCTAAATGTCTCTGTCCTGTTCCTCAGGTTAAAAGACAGATGGATCTAAATGTCTCTGTCCTGTTCCTCAGGTTAAAAGACAGACGGGTCTAAATGTCTCTGTCCTGTTCCTCAGGTTAAAAGACAGACGGGTCTAAATGTCTCTGTCCTGTTCCTCAGGTTAAAAGACAGACGGGTCTAAATGTCTCTGTCCTGTTCCTCAGGTTAAAAGACAGACGGGTCTAAATGTCTCTGTCCTGTTCCTCAGGTTAAAAGACAGATGGATCTAAATGTCTCTGTCCTGTTCCTCAGGTTAAAAGACAGACGGGTCTAAATGTCTCTGTCCTGTTCCTCAGGTTAAAAGACAGACGGGTCTAAATGTCTCTGTCCTGTTCCTCAGGTTAAAAGACAGACGGGTCTAAATGTCTCTGTCCTGTTCCTCAGGTTAAAAGACAGACGGGTCTAAATGTCTCTGTCCTGTTCCTCAGGTTAAAAGACAGACGGGTCTAAATGTCTCTGTCCTGTTCCTCAGGTTAAAAGACAGATGGGTCTAAATGTCTCTGTCCTGTTCCTCAGGTTAAAAGACAGATGGATCTAAATGTCTCTGTCCTGTTCCTCAGGTTAAAAGACAGACGGGTCTAAATGTCTCTGTCCTGTTCCTCAGGTTAAAAGACAGTCTAAATGTCTCTGTCCTGTTCCTCAGGTTAAAAGACAGATGGATCTAAATGTCTCTGTCCTGTTCCTCAGGTTAAAAGACAGACGGGTCTAAATGTCTCTGTCCTGTTCCTCAGGTTAAAAGACAGACGGGTCTAAATGTCTCTGTCCTGTTCCTCAGGTTAATAGACAGTCTAAACGTCTCTTAGTACTGTTCGTATTGTTGTCATCGTCTCTTTAGGAGTTATGAGTTAGCTCACCTTTCCAACCATGCTTTTTGGGAAGTACTTCATCAACACCTCCTTGGCTTTGTCAAAGGCCTGGTTCTTAAGGCACACTATCACCAACTACAGAGAAAAACACAACCACGTTCACCGTTATAATGACGTCAGAATGCACAACATGGCAACATACAATTACACCAGAATGAGAAGACATGAACAGACAATTACACCAGAATGAGAAGACATGAAGGGACAATTACACCAGAATGAGAAGACACGAACCGGACAATTACACCAGAATGAGGAGACACGAACCGGGCAATTACACCAGAATGAGGAGACACGAACCGGACAATTACACCAGAATGAGGAGACACGAACCGGGCAATTACACCAGAATGAGGAGACACGAACCGGGCAATTACACCAGAATGAGGAGACACGAACCGGGCAATTACACCAGAATGAGGAGACACAAACCGGACAATTACACCAGAATGAGGAGACACGAACTGGGCAATTACACCAGAATGAGGAGACACGAACCGGGCAATTACACCAGAATGAGGAGACACGAACCGGGCAATTACACCAGAATGAGGAGACACGAACCGGAAAATTACACCAGAATGAGGAGACACGAACCGGAAAATTACACCAGAATGAGGAGACACGAACCGGGCAATTACACCAGAATGAGGAGACACGAACCGGGCAATTACACCAGAATGAGAAGACACGAAGGGACAATTACACCAGAATGAGAAGGGGAAGACATGAAGGGACAATTACACCAGAATGAGAAGACATGAACGGGCAATTACACCAGAATGAGAAGACATGAACGGACAATTACACCAGAATGAGAAGGAGAAGACATGAAGGGACAATTACACCAAAATGAGAAGGGGAAGACATGAACGGGCAAATATATGTGCAATTCACTACAATGCACAATAGTGTTGACCACAGTACACGGTGTCATCTTATAATGCTGGACATGAAAATCAGAACCGTGTTTAGGGTTTAAACAGGGGGGACCGTTGAATGATGATACACCGTGTGGACAGATCTCACCATCTCTCTGATAGACTTCTGTACTCTGTCCACGTCTTTCTGGGGAACTGGCAACTCCTCGCGGATGCTGTCCAATACGCTCAGAGCAGATTCCAGCGGCGTGAGGTCCTCCTGAGAGTCAAACGAGAAGTCTGCGGACCGCAAGAGAACAACGGTGTCAGTGATCTCAGACTTGATTTAAAAAAAGACACTGCTAGCTAGCGATAAGGAACGACAGATTGTGGCACTTGGGGTCATTTCAGATGTCTCTGATTTTCAACAGGGAAGGGATGTTAGCTCATACTGTTACATAGATAGTGTTGTTATGTAGCGAGCTAGGAAGTCACTTCATGTTTAACTCAAAAGTCTCACCGAGTTTGTCACCGTCATTTATCCTGGCGAGGAACTGTATTGCTCGAATCTTCTTGGGTGTGGCGTCGTTGGCTTCCAACGGCCGAACCAGATGACCTGAAAGAGGACGTTGTTGGACAATGTGTTAGCTAGCGTCTATTAAAACGGGGATAACTGCTTTAGCGCCTATTGCCGATATTATATTATTGACGTGTTACCACACGGTCACACCTCCATGTTCGATTGCTTGTTTATAGAAGACACAGACAGCCACCTGTGCTGATGATTGTCAAAGACTTCAGCCACCCGAGTCACTGACTTCTCTCTGCTACTGCAGGACCATCAGACTGCTGAACAGCTTCTACCCCCAAGCCATCAGACTGCTGAACAGCTTCTACCCCCAAGCCATCAGACTCCTGAACAGCTTCTACCCCCAAGCCATTAGACTACTGAACAGCTTCTACCCCCAAGCCATCAGACTGCTGAACAGCTTCTACCCCCAAGCCATTAGACTACTGAACAGCTTCTACCCCCAAGCCATTAGACTGCTGAACAGCTTCTACCCCCAAGCCATTAGACTCCTGAACAGCTTCTACCCCCAAGCCATCAGACTGCTGAACAGCTTCTACCCCCAAGCCATCAGACTGCTGAACAGCTTCTACCCCCAAGCCATTAGACTGCTGAACAGCTTCTACCCCCAAACCATCAGACTGCTGAACAGCTTCTACCCCCAAGCCATCAGACTGCTGAACAGCTTCTACCCCAAGCCATTAGACTGCTGAACAGCTTCTACCCCCAAGCCATTAGACTCCTGAACAGCTTCTACCCCCAAGCCACCAGACTGCTGAACAGCTTCTACCCCCAAGCCATCAGACTCCTGAACAGCTTCTACCCCCAAGCCATCAGACTGCTGAACAGCTTCTACCCCCAAACCATCAGACTGCTGAACAGCTTCTACCCCCAAACCATCAGACTGCTGAACAGCTTCTACCCCCAAGCCATCTGACTGCTGAACAGCTTCTACCCCCAAGCCATCAGACTGCTGAACAGCTTCTACCCCCAAGCCATCAGACTGCTGAACAGCTTCTACCCCCAAGCCATCAGACTGCTGAACAGCTTCTACCCCCAAGCCATCAGACTGCTGAACAGCTTCTACCCCCAAGCCATCAGACTGCTGAACAGCTTCTACCCCCAAACCATCAGACTGCTGAACAGCTTCTACCCCCAAGCCATCAGACTGCTGAACAGCTTCTACCCCCAAGCCATCAGACTGCTGAACAGCTTCTACCCCAAGCCATCAGACTGCTGAACAGCTTCTACCCCCAAGCCATCAGACTGCTGAACAGCTTCTACCCCCAAGTCATCAGACTCCTGAACAGCTTCTACCCCCAAGCCATTAGACTACTGAACAGCTTCTACCCCCAAGCAATCAGACTGCTGAACAGCTTCTACCCCCAAGCCATTAGACTACTGAACAGCTTCTACCCCCAAGCCATTAGACTGCTGAACAGCTTCTACCCCCAAGCCATTAGACTCCTGAACAGCTTCTACCCCCAAGCCATCAGACTCCTGAACAGCTTCTACCCCCAAGCCATTAGACTACTGAACAGCTTCTACCCCCAAGCCATTAGACTGCTGAACAGCTTCTACCCCCAAGCCATTCGACTCCTGAACAGCTTCTACCCCCAAGCCATCAGACTGCTGAACAGCTTCTACCCCCAAGCCATTAGACTCCTGAACAGCTTCTACACCCAAGCCATCAGACTACTGAACAGCTTCTACCCCCAAGCCATTAGACTCCTGAACAGCTTCTACCCCCAAGCCATCAGACTGCTGAACAGCTTCTACCCCCAAGCCATCAGACTGCTGAACAGCTTCTACCTCCAAGCCATCAGACTGCTGAACAGCTTCTACCCCCAAGCCATCAGACTGCTGAACAGCTTCTACCCCCAAGCCATTAGACTACTGAACAGCTTCTACCCCCAAGCCATCAGACTGCTGAACAGCTTCTACCCCCAAGCCATTGGACTGCTGAACAGCTTCTACCTCCAAGCCATCAGACTGCTGAACAGCTTCTACCCCCAAGCCATCAGACTGCTGAACAGCTTCTACCCCCAAGCCATCAGACTGCTGAACAGCTTCTACCACCAAGCCATCAGACTGCTGAACAGCTTCTACCCCCAAGCCACCAGACTGCTGAACAGCTTCTACCCCCAAGCCACCAGACTGCTGAACAGCTTCTACCCCCAAGCCATCAGACTGCTGAACAGCTTCTACCCCCGAACCATCAGACTGCTGAACAGCTTCTACCCCCAAGCCATCAGACTGCTGAACAGCTTCTACCCCCAAGCCATCAGACTGCTGAACAGCTTCTACCCCCAAGCCATCAGACTGCTGAACAGCTTCTACCCCCAAACCATCAGACTGCTGAACAGCTTGTACCCCCAAACCATCAGACTGCTGAACAGCTTCTACCCCCAAGCCATGAGACTGCTGAACAGCTTCTACCCCCAAACCATAAGACTGCTGAACAGCTTCTACCCCCAAGCCATCAGACTGCTGAACAGCTTCTACCCCCAAGCCATCAGACTGCTGAACAGCTTCTACCCCCAAGCCATCAGACTGCTGAACAGCTTCTACCCCCAAACCATAAGACTGCTGAACAGCTTCTACCCCCAAGCCATCAGACTGCTGAACAGCTTCTACCCCCAAGCCATCAGACTGCTGAACAGCTTCTACCCCCAAGCCATCAGACTGCTGAACAGCTTCTACCCCCAAACCATCAGACTGCTGAACAGCTTCTACCCCCAAACCATCAGACTGCTGAACAGCTTCTACCCCCAAACCATCAGACTGCTGAACAGCTTCTACCCCCAAACCATCAGACTGCTGAACAGCTTCTACCCCCAAACCATCAGACTGTTGAACAGCTTCTACCCCCAAGCCATCAGACTGCTGAACAGCTTCTACCCCCAAGCCATCAGACTGCTGAACAGCTTCTACCCCCAAACCATCAGACTGCTGAACAGCTTCTACCCCCAAGTCATTAGACTGCTGAACAGCTTCTACCCCCAAGCCATCAGACTGCTGAACAGCTTCTACCCCCAAGCCATCAGACTGCTGAACAGCTTCTACCCCCAAACCATCAGACTGCTGAACAGCTTCTACCCCCAAACCATCAGACTGCTGAACAGCTTCTACCCCCAAACCATCAGACTGCTGAACAGCTTCTACCTCCAAGCCATCAGACTGCTGAACAGCTTCTACCCCCAAGCCATCAGACTGCTGAACAGCTTCTACCCCCAAACCATCAGACTGCTGAACAGCTTCTACCCCCAAACCATAAGACTGCTGAACAGCTTCTACCCCCAAGCCATCAGACTGCTGAACAGCTTCTACCCCCAAGCCATAAGACTGCTGAACAGCTTCTACCCCCAAGCCATCAGACTGCTGAACAGCTTCTACCCCCAAGCCATCAGACTGCTGAACAGCTTCTACCTCCAAGCCACCAGACTGCTGAACAACTTCTACCCCCAAGCCATCAGACTGCTGAACAGCTTCTACCCCCAAGCCATCAGACTCCTGAACAGCTTCTACCTCCAAGCCATCAGACTGCTGAACAGCTTCTACCCCCAAGCCATCAGACTGCTGAACAGCTTCTACCCCCAAACCATCAGACTGCTGAACAGCTTCTACCCCCAAACCATAAGACTGCTGAACAGCTTCTACCCCCAAGCCATCAGACTGCTGAACAGCTTCTACCCCCAAGCCATAAGACTGCTGAACAGCTTCTACCCCCAAGCCATCAGACTGCTGAACAGCTTCTACCCCCAAGCCATCAGACTGCTGAACAGCTTCTACCTCCAAGCCATCAGACTGCTGAACAGCTTCTACCCCCAAGCCATCAGACTGCTGAACAGCTTCTACCCCCAAACCATCAGACTGTTGAACAGCTTCTACCCCCAAGCCATCAGACTGCTGAACAGCTTCTACCCCCAAGCCATCAGACTGCTGAACAGCTTTTCCCCCAAACCATCAGACTGCTGAACAGCTTCTACCCCCAAGCCATCAGACTGCTGAACAGCTTCTACCCCCAAACCATCAGACTGCTGAACAGCTTCTACCCCCAAGCCATCAGACTGCTGAACAGCTTCTACCCCCAAGCCATTAGACTGCTGAACATCTTCTACCCCCAAGCCATTAGACTACTGAACAGCTTCTACCCCCAAGCCATCAGACTGCTGAACAGCTTCTACCCCCAAGCCATCAGACTGCTGAACATCTTCTACCCCCAAGCCATCAGACTGTTGAACAGCTTCTACCCCCAAGCCATCAGACTGCTGAACAGCTTCTACCCCCAAGCCATCAGACTGCTGAACAGCTTCTACCCCCAAACCATCAGACTGCTGAACAGCTTCTACCCCCAAGCCATCAGACTGCTGAACAGCTTCTACCCCCAAACCATCAGACTGCTGAACAGCTTCTACCCCCAAGCCATCAGACTGCTGAACAGCTTCTACCCCCAAGCCATTAGACTGCTGAACATCTTCTACCCCCAAGCCATTAGACTACTGAACAGCTTCTACCCCCAAGCCATCAGACTGCTGAACAGCTTCTACCCCCAAGCCATCAGACTGCTGAACAGCTTCTACCCCCAAACCATCAGACTGCTGAACAGCTTCTACGCCCAAACCATAAGACTGCTGAACAGCTTCTACCCCCAAGCCATCAGACTGCTGAACAGCTTCTACCCCCAAGCCATCAGACTGCTGAACAGCTTCTACCCCCAAGCCATCAGACTGCTGAACAGCTTCTACCCCCAAGCCATCAGACTGCTGAACAGCTTCTACCTCCAAGCCATCAGACTGCTGAACAGCTTCTACCCCCAAGCCATCAGACTGCTGAACAGCTTCTACCCCCAAGCCATTAGACTGCTGAACAGCTTCTACCCCCAAGCCATCAGACTGCTGAACAGCTTCTACCCCCAAACCATCAGACTGCTGAACAGCTTCTACCCCCAAACCATCAGACTGCTGAACAGCTTCTACCCCCAAGCCATCAGACTGCTGAACAGCTTCTACCCCCAAGCCATCAGACTGCTGAACAGCTTCTACCCCCAAACCATCAGACTGCTGAACAGCTTCTACCCCCAAGTCATTAGACTGCTGAACAGCTTCTACCCCCAAGCCATCAGACTGCTGAACAGCTTCTACCCCCAAGCCATCAGACTGCTGAACAGCTTCTACCCCCAAACCATCAGACTGCTGAACAGCTTCTACCCCCAAACCATCAGACTGCTGAACAGCTTCTACCCCCAAGCCATCAGACTGCTGAACAGCTTCTACCTCAAAGCCATCAGACTGCTGAACAGCTTCTACCCCCAAGCCATCAGACTGCTGAACAGCTTCTACCCCCAAACCATCAGACTGCTGAACAGCTTCTACCCCCAAACCATAAGACTGCTGAACAGCTTCTAACCCCAAGCCATCAGACTGCTGAACAGCTTCTACCCCCAAGCCATAAGACTGCTGAACAGCTTCTACCCCCAAGCCATCAGACTGCTGAACAGCTTCTACCCCCAAGCCATCAGACTGCTGAACAGCTTCTACCTCCAAGCCATCAGACTGCTGAACAGCTTCTACCCCCAAGCCATCAGACTGCTGAACAGCTTCTACCCCCAAACCATCAGACTGTTGAACAGCTTCTACCCCCAAGCCATCAGACTGCTGAACAGCTTCTACCACCAAGCCATCAGACTGCTGAACAGCTTCTACCCCCAAACCATCAGACTGCTGAACAGCTTCTACCCCCAAGCCATCAGACTGCTGAACAGCTTCTACCCCAAAACCATCAGACTGCTGAACAGCTTCTACCCCCAAGCCATCAGACTGCTGAACAGCTTCTACCCCCAAGCCATTAGACTGCTGAAGATCTTCTACCCCCAAGCCATTAGACTGCTGAACAGCTTCTACCCCCAAGCCATCAGACTGCTGAACAGCTTCTACCCCCAAGCCATCAGACTGCTGAACATCTTCTACCCCCAAGCCATCAGACTGCTGAACAGCTTCTACCCCCAAACCATCAGACTGTTGAACAGCTTCTACCCCCAAGCCATCAGACTGCTGAACAGCTTCTACCCTCAAGCCATCAGACTGCTGAACAGCTTCTACCCCCCAAACCATCAGACTGCTGAACAGCTTCTACCCCCAAGCCATCAGACTGCTGAACAGCTTCTACCCCCAAACCATCAGACTGCTGAACAGCTTCTACCCCCAAGCCATCAGACTGCTGAACAGCTTCTACCCCCAAGCCATTAGACTGCTGAACATCTTCTACCCCCAAGCCATTAGACTACTGAACAGCTTCTACCCCCAAGCCATCAGACTGCTGAACAGCTTCTACCCCCAAGCCATTAGACTGCTGAACATCTTCTACCCCCAAGCCATCAGACTGCTGAACAGCTTCTACCCCCAAGCCATCAGACTGCTGAACAGCTTCTACCCCTAAACCATCAGACTGCTGAACAGCTTCTACCCCCAAACCATCAGACTGCTGAACAGCTTCTACCCCCAAGCCATCAGACTGCTGAACAGCTTCTACCCCCAAACCATCAGACTGCTGAACAGCTTCTACCCCCAAGCCATCAGACTCCTGAACAGCTTCTACCCCCAAGCCATCAGACTCCTGAACAGCTTCTACCCCCAAGCCATTAGACTGCTGAACAGCTTCTACCCCCAAACCATCAGACTGCTGAACAGCTTCTACCCCCAAGCCATCAGACTGCTGAACAGCTTCTACCCCCAAGCCATCAGACTGCTGAACAGCTTCTACCCCAAGCCATCAGACTGCTGAACAGCTTCTACCCCCAAGCCATCAGACTGCTGAACAGCTTCTACCCCCAAGCCATCAGACTGCTGAACAGCTTCTACCCCCAAGCCATCAGACTGCTGAACAGCTTCTACCCCCAAGCCATCAGACTGCTGAACAGCTTCTACCCCCAAACCATCAGACTGCTGAACAGCTTCTACCCCCAAGTCATTAGACTGCTGAACAGCTTCTACCCCCAAGCCATCAGACTGCTGAACAGCTTCTACCCCCAAGCCATCAGACTGCTGAACAGCTTCTACCCCCAAACCATCAGACTGCTGAACAGCTTCTACCCCCAAACCATCAGACTGCTGAACAGCTTCTACCCCCAAGCCATCAGACTGCTGAACAGCTTCTACCTCCAAGCCACCAGACTGCTGAACAGCTTCTACCCCCAAGCCATCAGACTGCTGAACAGCTTCTACCCCCAAGCCATCAGACTGCTGAACAGCTTCTACCCCCAAACCATCAGACTGCTGAACAGCTTCTACCCCCAAACCATCAGACTGCTGAACAGCTTCTACCCCCAAGCCATCAGACTGCTGAACAGCTTCTACCCCCAAGCCATAAGACTGCTGAACAGCTTCTACCCCCAAGCCATCAGACTGCTGAACAGCTTCTACCCCCAAACCATCAGACTGCTGAACAGCTTCTACCTCCAAGCCATCAGACTGCTGAACAGCTTCTACCCCCAAGCCATCAGACTGCTGAACAGCTTCTACCCCCAAGCCATCAGACTGCTGAACAGCTTCTACCCCCAAACCATCAGACTGTTGAACAGCTTCTACCCCCAAGCCATCAGACTGCTGAACAGCTTCTACCCCCAAGCCATCAGACTGCTGAACAGCTTCTACCCCCAAGCCATCAGACTGCTGAACAGCTTCTACCCCCAAACCATCAGACTGCTGAACAGCTTCTACCCCCAAACCATAAGACTGCTGAACAGCTTCTACCCCCAAGCCATCAGACTGCTGAACAGCTTCTACCCCCAAGCCATAAGACTGCTGAACAGCTTCTACCCCCAAGCCATCAGACTGCTGAACAGCTTCTACCCCCAAGCCATCAGACTGCTGAACAGCTTCTACCTCCAAGCCATCAGACTGCTGAACAGCTTCTACCCCCAAGCCATCAGACTGCTGAACAGCTTCTACCCCCAAACCATCAGACTGCTGAACAGCTTCTACCCCCAAACCATCAGACTGCTGAACAGCTTCTACCCCCAAGCCATCAGACTGCTGAACAGCTTCTACCCCCAAACCATCAGACTGCTGAACAGCTTCTACCCCCAAGCCATCAGACTGCTGAACAGCTTCTACCCCCAAGCCATCAGACTCCTGAACAGCTTCTACCCCCAAGCCATTAGACTGCTGAACAGCTTCTACCCCCAAACCATCAGACTCCTGAACAGCTTCTACCCCCAAGCCATCAGACTGCTGAACAGCTTCTACCCCCAAGCCATCAGACTGCTGAACAGCTTCTACCCCCAAGCCATCAGACTGCTGAACAGCTTCTACCCCCAAGCCATCAGACTGCTGAACAGCTTCTACCCCCAAACCATCAGACTGCTGAACAGCTTCTACCCCCAAACCATCAGACTGCTGAACAGCTTCTACCCCCAAGCCATCAGACTGCTGAACAGCTTCTACCTCCAAGCCATCAGACTGCTGAACAGCTTCTACCCCCAAGCCATCAGACTCCTGAACAGCTTCTACCTCCAAGCCATCAGACTGTTGAACAGCTTCTACCTCCAAGCCATCAGACTGTTGAACAGCTTCTACCCCCAAGCCATTAGACTGCTGAACAGCTTCTACCCCCAAACCATTAGACTGCTGAACAGCTTCTACCCCCAAGCCATTAGACTGCTGAACAGCTTCTACCCCCAAGCCATTAGACTGCTGAACAGCTTCTACCCCCAAGCCATTAGACTGCTGAACAGCTTCTACCCCCAAGCCATCAGACTGCTGAACAGCTTCTACCCCCAAGCCATCAGACTGCTGAACAGCTTCTACCCCCAAGCCATCAGACTGCTGAACAGCTTCTACCCCCAAGCCATCAGACTGCTGAACAGCTTCTACACCCAAACCATCAGACTGCTGAACAGCTTCTACCCCCAAGCCATCAGACTGCTGAACAGCTTCTACCCCCAAGCCATCAGACTGCTGAACAGCTTCTACCCCCAAGCCATCAGACTGCTGAACAGCTTCTACCCCCAAACCATCAGACTGCTGAACAGCTTCTACCCCCAAACCATCAGACTGCTGAACAGCTTCTACCCCCAAGCCATCAGACTGCTGAACAGCTTCTACCTCCAAGCCATCAGACTGCTGAACAGCTTCTACCCCCAAGCCATCAGACTCCTGAACAGCTTCTACCTCCAAGCCATCAGACTGTTGAACAGCTTCTACCTCCAAGCCATCAGACTGTTGAACAGCTTCTACCCCCAAGCCATTAGACTGCTGAACAGCTTCTACCCCCAAACCATTAGACTGCTGAACAGCTTCTACCCCCAAGCCATTAGACTGCTGAACAGCTTCTACCCCCAAGCCATTAGACTGCTGAACAGCTTCTACCCCCAAGCCATCAGACTGCTGAACAGCTTCTACCCCCAAGCCATCAGACTGCTGAACAGCTTCTACCCCCAAGCCATCAGACTGCTGAACAGCTTCTACCCCCAAGCCATCAGACTGCTGAACAGCTTCTACACCCAAACCATCAGACTGCTGAACAGCTTCTACCCCCAAGCCATTAGACTGCTGAACAGCTTCTACCCCCAAGCCATCAGACTGCTGAACAGCTTCTACCCCCAAGCCATCAGACTGCTGAACAGCTTCTACCCCCAAGCCATCAGACTGCTGAACAGCTTCTACCCCCAAGCCATCAGACTGCTGAACAGCTTCTACCCCCAAGCCATCAGACTGCTGAACAGCTTCTACCCCCAAGCCATCAGACTGCTGAACAGCTTCTACCCCCAAACCATCAGACTGCTGAACAGCTTCTACCCCCAAGTCATTAGACTGCTGAACAGCTTCTACCCCCAAGCCATCAGACTGCTGAACAGCTTCTACCCCCAAGCCATCAGACTGCTGAACAGCTTCTACCCCCAAACCATCAGACTGCTGAACAGCTTCTACCCCCAAACCATCAGACTGCTGAACAGCTTCTACCCCCAAGCCATCAGACTGCTGAACAGCTTCTACCTCCAAGCCACCAGACTGCTGAACAGCTTCTACCCCCAAGCCATCAGACTGCTGAACAGCTTCTACCCCCAAACCATCAGACTGCTGAACAGCTTCTACCCCCAAACCATCAGACTGCTGAACAGCTTCTACCCCCAAGCCATCAGACTGCTGAACAGCTTCTACCCCCAAGCCATCAGACTGCTGAACAGCTTCTACCCCCAAGCCATAAGACTGCTGAACAGCTTCTACCCCCAAGCCATCAGACTGCTGAACAGCTTCTACCCCCAAACCATCAGACTGCTGAACAGCTTCTACCTCCAAGCCATCAGACTGCTGAACAGCTTCTACCCCCAAGCCATCAGACTGCTGAACAGCTTCTACCCCCAAGCCATCAGACTGCTGAACAGCTTCTACCCCCAAACCATCAGACTGTTGAACAGCTTCTACCCCCAAGCCATCAGACTGCTGAACAGCTTCTACCCCCAAGCCATCAGACTGCTGAACAGCTTCTACCCCCAAGCCATCAGACTGCTGAACAGCTTCTACCCCCAAACCATCAGACTGCTGAACAGCTTCTACCCCCAAACCATAAGACTGCTGAACAGCTTCTACCCCCAAGCCATCAGACTGCTGAACAGCTTCTACCCCCAAGCCATAAGACTGCTGAACAGCTTCTACCCCCAAGCCATCAGACTGCTGAACAGCTTCTACCCCCAAGCCATCAGACTGCTGAACAGCTTCTACCTCCAAGCCATCAGACTGCTGAACAGCTTCTACCCCCAAGCCATCAGACTGCTGAACAGCTTCTACCCCCAAACCATCAGACTGCTGAACAGCTTCTACCCCCAAACCATCAGACTGCTGAACAGCTTCTACCCCCAAGCCATCAGACTGCTGAACAGCTTCTACCCCCAAACCATCAGACTGCTGAACAGCTTCTACCCCCAAGCCATCAGACTGCTGAACAGCTTCTACCCCCAAGCCATCAGACTCCTGAACAGCTTCTACCCCCAAGCCATTAGACTGCTGAACAGCTTCTACCCCCAAACCATCAGACTCCTGAACAGCTTCTACCCCCAAGCCATCAGACTGCTGAACAGCTTCTACCCCCAAGCCATCAGACTGCTGAACAGCTTCTACCCCCAAGCCATCAGACTGCTGAACAGCTTCTACCCCCAAGCCATCAGACTGCTGAACAGCTTCTACCCCCAAACCATCAGACTGCTGAACAGCTTCTACCCCCAAACCATCAGACTGCTGAACAGCTTCTACCCCCAAGCCATCAGACTGCTGAACAGCTTCTACCTCCAAGCCATCAGACTGCTGAACAGCTTCTACCCCCAAGCCATCAGACTCCTGAACAGCTTCTACCTCCGAGCCATCAGACTGTTGAACAGCTTCTACCTCCAAGCCATCAGACTGCTGAACAGCTTCTACCCCCAAGCCATTAGACTGCTGAACAGCTTCTACCCCCAAGCCATTAGACTGCTGAACAGCTTCTACCCCCAAGCCATCAGACTGCTGAACAGCTTCTACCCCCAAGCCATCAGACTGCTGAACAGCTTCTACCCCCAAGCCATCAGACTGCTGAACAGCTTCTACCCCCAAGCCATCAGACTGCTGAACAGCTTCTACCCCCAAGCCATCAGACTGCTGAACAGCTTCTACCCCCAAACCATCAGACTGCTGAACAGCTTCTACCCCCAAGCCATCAGACTGCTGAACAGCTTCTACCCCCAAGCCATCAGACTGCTGAACAGCTTCTACCCCCAAGCCATCAGACTGCTGAACAGCTTCTACCCCCAAACCATCAGACTGCTGAACAGCTTCTACCCCCAAACCATCAGACTGCTGAACAGCTTCTACCCCCAAGCCATCAGACTGCTGAACAGCTTCTACCTCCAAGCCATCAGACTGCTGAACAGCTTCTACCCCCAAGCCATCAGACTCCTGAACAGCTTCTACCTCCAAGCCATCAGACTGTTGAACAGCTTCTACCTCCAAGCCATCAGACTGTTGAA
This sequence comes from Salvelinus fontinalis, assembly GCF_029448725.1. Classification (NCBI taxonomy): domain Eukaryota; kingdom Metazoa; phylum Chordata; class Actinopteri; order Salmoniformes; family Salmonidae; genus Salvelinus; species Salvelinus fontinalis. The sequence continues at coordinate 190,872 of NW_026600322.1, forward strand.
CAGCTTCTACCCCCAAGCCATTAGACTGCTGAACAGCTTCTACCCCCAAACCATTAGACTGCTGAACAGCTTCTACCCCCAAGCCATTAGACTGCTGAACAGCTTCTACCCCCAAGCCATTAGACTGCTGAACAGCTTCTACCCCCAAGCCATTAGACTGCTGAACAGCTTCTACCCCCAAGCCATCAGACTGCTGAACAGCTTCTACCCCCAAGCCATCAGACTGCTGAACAGCTTCTACCCCCAAGCCATCAGACTGCTGAACAGCTTCTACCCCCAAGCCATCAGACTGCTGAACAGCTTCTACCCCCAAGCCATCAGACTGCTGAACAGCTTCTACACCCAAACCATCAGACTGCTGAACAGCTTCTACCCCCAAGCCATTAGACTGCTGAACAGCTTCTACCCCCAAGCCATCAGACTGCTGAACAGCTTCTACCCCCAAGCCATCAGACTGCTGAACAGCTTCTACCCCCAAGCCATCAGACTGCTGAACAGCTTCTACCCCCAAGCCATCAGACTGCTGAACAGCTTCTACCCCCAAGCCATCAGACTGCTGAACAGCTTCTACCCCCAAGCCATTAGACTGCTGAACAGCTTCTACCCCCAAGCCATCAGACTGCTGAACAGCTTCTACCCCCAAGCCATCAGACTGCTGAACAGCTTCTACCCCCAAGCCATTAGACTGCTGAACAGCTTCTACCCCCAAGCCATTAGACTACTGAACAGCTTCTACCCCCAAGCCATCAGACTGCTGAACAGCTTCTACCCCCAAGCCATCAGACTGCTGAACAGCTTCTACACCCAAACCATCAGACTGCTGAACAGCTTCTACCCCCAAGCCATTAGACTGCTGAACAGCTTCTACCCCCAAGCCATCAGACTGCTGAACAGCTTCTACCCCCAAGCCATCAGACTGCTGAACAGCTTCTACCCCCAAACCATCAGACTGCTGAACAGCTTCTACCCCCAAGCCATCAGACTGCTGAACAGCTTCTACCCCCAAGCCATCAGACTGCTGAACAGCTTCTACCCCCAAGCCATCAGACTGCTGAACAGCTTCTACCCCCAAGCCATCAGACTGCTGAACAGCTTCTACCCCCAAACCATCAGACTGCTGAACAGCTTCTACCCCCAAGCCATCAGACTGCTGAACAGCTTCTACCCCCAAACCATCAGACTGCTGAACAGCTTCTACCCCCAAGCCATCAGACTGCTGAACAGCTTCTACCCCCAAGCCATCAGACTGCTGAACAGCTTCTACCCCCAAACCATCAGACTGCTGAACAGCTTCTACCCCCAAGCCATTAGACTGCTGAACAGCTTCTACCCCCAAGCCATCAGACTGCTGAACAGCTTCTACCCCCAAGCCATCAGACTGCTGAACAGCTTCTACCCCCAAGCCATCAGACTGCTGAACAGCTTCTACCCCCAAGCCATCAGACTGCTGAACAGCTTCTACCCCCAAGCCATCAGACTGCTGAACAGCTTCTACCCCCAAGCCATCAGACTGCTGAACAGCTTCTACCCCCAAGCCATTAGACTCCTGAACAGCTTCTACCCCCAAGCCATCAGACTGCTGAACAGCTTCTACCCCCAAGCCATCAGACTGCTGAACAGCTTCTACCCCCAAACCATCAGACTGCTGAACAGCTTCTACCCCCAAGCCATCAGACTGCTGAACAGCTTCTACCTCCAAGCCATCAGACTGCTGAACAGCTTCTACCCCCAAGCCATCAGACTGCTGAACAGCTTCTACCCCCAAGCCATCAGACTGCTGAACAGCTTCTACCCCCAAGCCATCAGACTGCTGAACAGCTTCTACCCCCAAGCCATCAGACTGCTGAACAGAATGGTCTCCTAAGTTAGCATTTCACATTAAAGTCTTCACCAGTTGTATTCGGCATGTTTATTTAACCTTTATTTATCTCGGCAAGTCAGTTAAGAACAAATTCTTATTTACAATGACGGCCTACCCCGGCCAAACCCAGACGACGCTGGGCCAATTGTTCGCCACCCTACGGCACTCCCAATCACAGCCGGATTTAGATTTGATGAGCCATCTAGCGTGTTTCCCGAACACCTGTGTGTATCAGCGTAAAAGCCAATTTATGCCTGATCCGAAATGTGGTCGGACCTTCGTATGGAGGGTGTGACGCCATAGCGGTACCTCTGGGGCATGCAGAGGTCAAATCAAGCCACGTACCACGTCGCCGTGAGCCTCTCAAATGTTGTAACAATGCAGAGGGCTTCTGTATAGTTCCGCATTAACATGATTGGTTGACGGTAGGTGGGGGCGGTACAGTCCTGTGTAAACACAAACTCACTTCCTTGACAACTTCCTTGACAACAGTTCTGCTAAGTGCTAGAAGTATGAAAGCCCTGATGTCTGTTCTGCCACTTCAGGCCTCAGATCGACCATGCAGAGCCTTTAACTGGGGAGGAAGGATAGTTCGTCAACCGGATGCACACACAGACTGGATCTGTGCAAAAACTGATAAAAGTGTATATATATTTGTTTTTTTCAAATATTATTTCTCACTGATATGAAAGATAAGGGGCATATTTGCTTATGTTTTAAAAACCGGTTTGAATTGTGGTTCACATTGAGCAAAAATGTCTGCAAATGTAACCCGTGGAAACCCGACATGTGGAGAAGAAGGATTTTCCAGAGGTAGCTAGTCTGGATGAGTTTCCCGAGTGGCACAGCGGTCTAATGCACTGCATCTCAGAGCTAGAATCATCACTACAGACCCTGGTTCGATTCCAGGCTGTGTCACAACCGGCCGTGATTGGGAGACCCATAGGGCGGCGCACAATTGGCCCAGCGTTGTCCGGTTTAGGCCGTTATTGTAAATACGAATTTGTTGTTAAATGACTTGCCTAGTTAAATAATGGTCAAATAAATGTGTGTAACTAACTCAGCGTTTCCCAAACTCTGTCCTGGGCAGCGCTCAGTACATAAAAACGCAACATAACTTTAAATTAAAGAAAACTGTGCTGTACTGAACGACCAATTGAAAAACGGTGAGGGGTTCTGGCTTCAAAAATGCACCGCTTGTCTTTAACAACGTCAATCACCGCTTCAAGCCAAACCCGACACACCCACCGAACGGACCAAACAAGTCTGTTCAAGAACGTTTTTGGGAAAACGTGTCGTTCAGTACAAAACGCTCCACACCGTAGCAAACATTCAAACGAACTGAACGCACCCCTTGGATGAAGGTTTAGTTTTTGTCCTTCCGCCACACAGCTGATTCAAATAATAAATAATGAGTTGACTAACGTTATTTAAATCAGCTGTGTGGTGCTAACGTTAGGACCAAAACTAAACTGTTCACCAGGGATCTAGTCATACCAACTGGTCTAGCTGACAGTTAACGTTACCACACAGTTAGCTAACTAGCTAGGTAACCCATGGTATGAAACAAAACGTTTATAAGCATAGCTAGCTAAACAAACTGGTAACACGGGAGTTAACGTAGCTATCTTAGGCAGAGACGGTATAGAAACCTGTATTGGGTTCGACAAGATGCTAACGTTAGTAGCTAACTGCATTTGTGAGTAAACGTTACTCACATTGAAGGATGTCTCTGATCTCACAGAAATCAGTGTCCTGTTCATTCTTGAAAGCCTCAAACGCCACAGATACATAATAATCCACCATCCACCGATTAACAACACATTCCACATCTAGTCCGCGGTCCTCACTCGCCTCCATGTTTTGGTTTTGCCGCCACATCAACGAAGTAAACAAACTTATCTCATCTGCCGCGCTGGTTAGTGTTTAGTCAACCTTCCGTCTGTCCACCTTACGCTCACCTTACGCTCACATTACGCACCACGTCAATGACGTCATCGCGGCAAACCGATTACCATTCATTTAGAATAGTGATTTTTAATGGTTATTGACTAATTATAGAGATTTTTATGAAATATTGGATTTTAAGTAAAAAATATATTGCATTTGGCGACAGATTTTTTTGTTTTTGTGTATATAACATTTACCAGACAGAATGAAGAAATGAACGACTTAATTCAAATGTTTTGTTTTCATTTTAGTAACATCCTTCATTGTAAATACATGGGTCTCATTCATGAAATAAAACATTTAAATACTTAACTCGCTCCAAAATAACTTCAGAGTCACACTCGTACAACATGTGTATAATAGCTTCCCTTTATCACAGAAAAGGCGAAGTCCGCATGTAGACAAGTTATTGCAAGGGTATATTTTGTGCAAGATTTTCAAGTGAATTTCATTTACTTTATTTGATATACAAAATGTATGAGGGAGCAACCAAGCTTTCTTCCATTCAATTTCAGGAATATTTTGCATTCCAGAAGAATGTCCCTCTAGGAGGGATCTTGTGGTTGAAGTTCAAGTCATCTTCAGAATGTATTACATGTCTTATCCAGCAGGGGGCAACCTTTCAACATACATTGTGCATCTACCATGACATGTTCTCCAAAGCAAAAATGCGATTGAATTAATTAAGTCCTGAAGGTATTGGTTTGAATATAGAATTACATTCGTACTGTATTCTTACAACTATCGTAGGTTTATACAATTGTAACCTTATTTTAGGTACTTACATTTTTGTAAACTCAATTCATATGTAGTGATTTTTTTTTGATTTTTTAAACTTTGTTATTTTATGTTTTCTTCAGATAAAATATACGTGTAGTGATGTCCTATGTATTTGTTTTGTTGTATTATAATATATATAAATATATACCATTTATTTAGTGAAGGCGGAGGCACTTGGTCATCCAGCGTTTGTCAAATGAACGTCAGATTTGATTTATTTTAGCAGGTTAGGAGAAAACGCTGCTGGTTGCTGCGTTTGTTTGCCGCGCGAACTGTATGCCGCGCGCGATTTAAAGGCACAATCTTTAGATTTCTTGGTGTCCGTCATTGATTCTTGAATAATCTGATTTATATGAATCTAACATTATCTTATCAGATTCAAATTCAATGCATATTGGTTCACATCCACACGTTTTTACACAGGGCAATAAATGGAACAGCCAAATAGCCATTATTATTTTAATCAAATCAGGTTTATTATGCAAAATAACACATTATAAAGACAATTTGAGACACATTTAAAAACATCATAATTGGTAGTAGGTACGAACTGCAACAATGTTCGTTTGTCAACACCCAAAGGACAAAACTGTGGGAAGCATTGAAGTCAACACGGGCCAGCATCCCTGTTGAACGCTTTCCACACCTTGTAGAGTCCATGCCCCGAAGAATTGAGGCTGTTCTGAGGGCAAAAAGGGGGGTACAACTCAATACTAGGAAGGTGTCCTTAATGTTTTGTTCACTCAGTGTGTCTGCAGAGGTTACAGAAGATGGAAATACTAAAAGTGTCCCACTTTTCTTCTGACTTCACTCAAATAAATACTACAAGACAAAATGAACAGGATATAATACGTCAAGGATCAGACTGCTGCAATGGATATCTGCCGTTTTACGGACTCATGACCAATTCTGCTCTTTTTATATACATACATAATGTTTCCGCCATTGTTAACTATGACTGAAAATACCTTCTGGATATCAGAACAGTGATCACTAACCTCAATTTGGATGTCGCACCGTAGCAAACATACTGCTCACTCTGGACCGGGCCCTGATCCCAGAGACTGGACCGGGCCCTGATCCCAGAGACTGGACCGGGCCCTGATCCCAGAGACTGGACCGGGCCCTGATCCCAGAGACTGGACCGGGCCCTGATCCCAGAGACTGGACCGGGCCCTGATCCCAGAGACTGGACCAGGCCCTGATCCCAGAGACTGGACCAGGCCCTGATCCCAGAGACTGGACCAGGCCCTGATCCCAGAGACTCATAAAAGGAAAAGACTGCCTGAGAGGCCGAAGTGCGGGCACCCAGACGAAACTACTTAGGAAACAAAATAACCCGCCTCTCCCCTCCGTTCTATTAACAAACGTACAATTGGTAGGATAGTCTCTAACGGAGCTCATCCAGTTTATTCTCCAGTGATTGGTAGGATAGTCTAACGGAGCTCATCCAGTTTATTCTCCAGTGATTGGTAGGATAGTCTAACGGAGCTCATCTTCTGCACATCTATCACTCCAGTGTTTAATTGCTATATTGTAATTATTTCGCCACTATGGTCTATTTATTGCCTTACCTCCCTTATCTCACCTCATTTGCACACGCTGTATATAGACTTTTTCTATTGTATTATTGACTGTATGTTTGTTTATTCCATGTGTAACTCTGTGTTGTTGTTTGTGTCGCACTGCTTTGCTTTATCTTGGTCAGGTCGCAGTTGTAAATGAGAACTTGTTCTCAACTAGCCTACCTGGTTAAATCAAGGTGAAATAATGTATATATATTTGTTAAATATAGTGCACAACTTTGGATCAGAGCCCTATGGCACCCTATTCCCTATATATAGTCCACTACTTTAAACCAGAGCCCTATGGCACCCTATTCCCTATATAGTGCACTACTTTAGACCAGAGCCCTATGGCACCCTATTCCCTATATAGTGCACTAAATGTTCTAAAGCAGTGCACTATATAGGGAATAGGGTGCCATTGGGACAGATCCGTTGTCTTTCAGTGTTCCCTCCGTCCCAACTTCCCTTCGTCTTTCAGTGTTCCCTCCGTCCCAATTTATAAGTATCTAAATAACACACATTCTCATTACAGCATTTTAATGAAAGGCCTGTGTTGTCTCCAGATAGCATATCTCCAGAGACACATCCTATAGACCCTCAGGGAGTCAAATCATCTCCAGATAGCATGTCTCCAGACACACATCCTACAGAGCCTCAGGGAGTCTAATCATCTCCAGATAGCATGTCTCCAGACACACATCCTACAGAGCCTCAGGGAGTCTAATCATCTCCAGATAGCATGTCTCCAGACACACATCCTACAGAGCCTCAGGGAGTCTAATCATCTCCAGATAGCATGTCTCCAGAGACAGAGCCTCAGGGAGTCTAATCATCTCCAGATAGCATGTCTCCAGACACACATCCTACAGAGCCTCAGGGAGTCTAATCATCTCCAGATAGCATGTCTCCAGACACACATCCTACAGAGCCTCAGGGAGTCTAATCATCTCCAGATAGCATGTCTCCAGACACACATCCTACAGAGCCTCAGGGAGTCTAATCATCTCCAGATAGCATGTCTCCAGACACACATCCTACAGAGCCTCAGGGAGTCTAATCATCTCCAGATAGCATGTCTCCAGACACACATCCTACAGAGCCTCAGGGAGTCTAATCATCTCCAGATAGCATGTCTCCAGACACACATCCTACAGAGCCTCAGGGAGTCTAATCATCTCCAGATAGCATGTCTCCAGACACACATCCTACAGAGCCTCAGGGAGTCAAATCATCTCCAGATAGCATGTCTCCAGACACACATCCTACAGAGCCTCAGGGAGTCTAATCATCTCCAGATAGCATGTCTCCAGACACACATCCTACAGAGCCTCAGGGAGTCTAATCATCTCCAGATAGCATGTCTCCAGACACACATCCTACAGAGCCTCAGGGAGTCAAATCATCTCCAGATAGCATGTCTCCAGACACACATCCTACAGAGCCTCAGGGAGTCTAATCATCTCCAGATAGCATGTCTCCAGACACACATCCTACAGAGCCTCAGGGAGTCTAATCATCTCCAGATAGCATGTCTCCAGACACACATCCTACAGACCCTCAGGGAGTCTAATCATCTCCAGATAGCATGTCTCCAGACACACATCCTACAGAGCCTCAGGGAGTCTAATCATCTCCAGATAGCATGTCTCCAGACACACATCCTACAGACCCTCAGGGAGTCTAATCATCTCCAGATAGCATGTCTCCAGACACACATCCTACAGAGCCTCAGGGAGTCTAATCATCTCCAGATAGCATGTCTCCAGAGACACATCCTACAGAGCCTCAGGGAGTCTAATCATCTCCAGATAGCATGTCTCCAGACACACATCCTACAGAGCCTCAGGGAGTCTAATCATCTCCAGATAGCATGTCTCCAGACACACATCCTACAGACCCTCAGGGAGTCTAATCATCTCCAGATAGCATGTCTCCAGACACACATCCTACAGAGCCTCAGGGAGTCTAATCATCTCCAGATAGCATGTCTCCAGACACACATCCTACAGAGCCTCAGGGAGTCTAATCATCTCCAGATAGCATGTCTCCAGACACACATCCTACAGAGCCTCAGGGAGTCTAATCATCTCCAGATAGCATGTCTCCAGAGACACATCCTACAGACCCTCAGGGAGTCTAATCATCTCCAGATAGCATGTCTCCAGACACACATCCTACAGAGCCTCGGGAGTCTAATCATCTCCAGATAGCATGTCTCCAGACACACATCCTACAGAGCCTCAGGGAGTCAAATCATCTCCAGATAGCATGTCTCCAGACACACATCCTACAGAGCCTCAGGGAGTCTAATCATCTCCAGATAGCATGTCTCCAGACACACATCCTACAGAGCCTCAGGGAGTCTAATCATCTCCAGATAGCATGTCTCCAGACACACATCCTACAGACCCTCAGGGAGTCTAATAATGAGGGTCCTTTTTCCACATCAGCCTTTTACAAATGGACATGTTGTTCACAGACTAAAGCTCTTTATTTTAAAAACAAATTATATTATACAATCATAAATCAAACGGATACAGTTAAAAAGATACGGCATTAATCAATGGCGGATATTTGCATGATTGTATTGATTAGGGTACTCATATCTCATAAAACAAACTGTTGTTTGATGATCATCAATACCCTGTGTCACAATGGCTCTGTTGTGAAGACAACTAAATCAGCAGAGAGATGAGAGACGAGGTCAGGAGGGCTGAGGGGGAACTAAATGGTGGACTGAACTTGGGGTCTGGGAAACATTGGTAAAGGGGGGGGACAGGACTTGGGGTCTGGGAAACATTGGTAAAGGGGGGGACAGGACTTGGGAAACATTGGTAATGGGGGGGACAGGACTTGGGGTCTGGGAAACATTGGTAAAGGGGGGGACAGGACTTGGGAAACATTGGTAATGGGGGGGACAGGACTTGGGGTCTGGGAAACATTGGTAAAGGGGGGGACAGGACTTGGGAAACATTGGTAATGGGGGGGACAGGACTTGGGGTCTGGGAAACATTGGTAAAGGGGGGGACAGGACTTGGGGTCTGGGAAACATTGGTAAAGGGGGGGACAGGACTTGGGGTCTGGGAAACATTGGTAAAGGGGGGGACAGGACTTGGGGTCTGGGAAACATTGGTAAAGGGGGGGACAGGACTTGGGGTCTGGGAAACATTGGTAAAGGGGGGGACAGGACATGGGAAACATTGGTAAAGGGGGGGACAGGACATGGGAAACATTGGTAAAGGGGGGGACAGGACATGGGAAACATTGGTAAAGGGGGGGACAGGACATGGGAAACATTGGTAAAGGGGGGGACAGGACATGGGAAACATTGGTAAAGGGGGGGACAGGACTTGGGAAACATTGGTAAAGGGGGGGACAGGACATGGGAAACATTGGTAAAGGGGGGGACAGGACATGGGAAACATTGGTAAAGGGGGGGACAGGACATGGGAAACATTGGTAAAGGGGGGGACAGGACATGGGAAACATTGGTAAAGGGGGGGACAGGACATGGGAAACATTGGTAAAGGGGGGGACAGGACTTGGGAAACATTGGTAAAGGGGGGGACAGGACATGGGAAACATTGGTAAAGGGGGGGACAGGACATGGGAAACATTGGTAAAGGGGGGGACAGGACTTGGGAAACATTGGTAATGGGGGGGACAGGACTTGGGGTCTGGGAAACATTGGTAAAGGGGGGGACAGGACTTGGGGTCTGGGAAACATTGGTAAAGGGGGGGACAGGACTTGGGGTCTGGGAAACATTGGTAAAGGGGGGGACAGGACATGGGAAACATTGGTAAAGGGGGGGACAGGACATGGGAAACATTGGTAAAGGGGGGGACAGGACATGGGAAACATTGGTAAAGGGGGGGACAGGACATGGGAAACATTGGTAAAGGGGGGGACAGGACATGGGAAACATTGGTAAAGGGGGGGACAGGACTTGGGAAACATTGGTAAAGGGGGGGACAGGACTTGGGAAACATTGGTAAAGGGGGGGACAGGACATGGGAAACATTGGTAAAGGGGGGGACAGGACATGGGAAACATTGGTAAAGGGGGGGACAGGACATGGGAAACATTGGTAAAGGGGGGGACAGGACATGGGAAACATTGGTAAAGGGGGGGACAGGACATGGGAAACATTGGTAAAGGGGGGGGACAGGACTTGGGAAACATTGGTAAAGGGGGGGACAGGACATGGGAAACATTGGTAAAGGGGGGGACAGGACTTGGGGTCTGGGAAACATTGGTAAAGGGGGGGACAGGACTTGGGGTCTGGGAAACATTGGTAAAGGGGGGGACAGGACTTGGGGTCTGGGAAACATTGGTAAAGGGGGGGACAGTACTTGGGGTCTGGGAAACATTGGTAAAGGGGGGGACAGGACTTGGGAAACATTGGTAAAGGGGGGGACAGGACTTGGGGTCTGGGAAAGATTGGTAAAGGTGGGGACAGGACATGGGAAACATTGGTAAAGGGGGGAACAGGACATGGGACACATTGGTAAAGGGGGGGACAGGACTTTGGGTCTGGGAATCACTGGTAAAGGGGGGGACAGGACATGGGACACATTGGTAAAGGGGGGGACAGGACTTTGGGTCTGGGAATCACTGGTAAAGGGGGGGACAGGACTTGGGAAACATTGGTAAAGGGGGGGACAGGACATGGGAAACATTGGTAAAGGGGGGAACAGGACTTGGGAAACATTGGTAAAGGGGGGGACAGGACATGGGAAACATTGGTAAAGGGGGGAACAGGACTTGGGAAACATTGGTAAAGGGGGGGGACAGGACTTGGGGTCTGGGAAACATTGGTAAAGGGGGGGACAGGACTTTGGGTCTGGGAATCACTGGTAAAGGGGGGGACAGGACTTGGGGTCTGGGAAACATTGGTAAAGGGGGGGACAGGACATGGGAAACATTGGTAAAGGGGGGAACAGGACTTGGGAAACATTGGTAAAGGGGGGGGACAGGACATGGGAAACATTGGTAAAGGGGGGGACAGGACATGGGAAACATTGGTAAAGGGGGGGGACAGGACATGGGAAACATTGGTAAAGGGGGGGACAGGACATGGGAAACATTGGTAAAGGGGGGGACAGGACATGGGAAACATTGGTAAAGGGGGGGACAGGACATGGGAAACATTGGTAAAGGGGGGGACAGGACATGGGGTCTGGGAAACATTGGTAAAGGGGGGGACAGGACTTGGGGTCTGGGAAACATTGGTAAAGGGGGGGACAGGACATGGGAAACATTGGTAAAGGGGGGAACAGGACTTGGGGTCTGGGAAACATTGGTAAAGGGGGGGACAGGACATGGGGTCTGGGAAACATTGGTAAAGGGGGGGACAGGACATGGGAAACATTGGTAAAGGGGGGGACAGGACATGGGAAACATTGGTAAAGGGGGGGACAGGACATGGGGTCTGGGAAACATTGGTAAAGGGGGGGACAGGACATGGGAAACATTGGTAAAGGGGGGAACAGGACTTGGGAAACATTGGTAAAGGGGGGGGACAGGACATCACTGTAGCAGCTCCTAAACAAGGAGGAAAAACAACCAATGAGACAAAATACAAAGAAACAACAAAAATACATTTTTCAGCGTTTTGGATTGGCTAAATTGTGGTAGTACCTCCCCCGTTTCAATGTGTTTGTCCCATTTGAGTCTACTGAACATGGTCCAGGTCACAGCGCAACCTGTTCAGGCTGTTGCATCAGGGGCATAGTTCAGGTGATGGGTACGTCGAGGCTCAGGGCAGAGGAAGCACTGACGTCTGTGTTCAGTAGGTAGACTCTATGTCCAGGCTGTTTAATACCAGTAGTGATGGTCTGTGTTCAGTAGATAGACTATGTCCAGGCTGTTTAATACCAGTAGTGATGGTCTGTGTTCAGTAGATAGACTCCATGTCCAGGCTGTTTAATACCAGTAGTGATGGTCTGTGTTCAGTAGATAGACTATGTCCTTGGGTGTCCTAGACAAGTCCTGTTTAACGTCCAACCACAACTCAGTGTCTTCAGAGCAGAACAATGATTGTGCCTGACACCTCTACAGTTCCATACTGCAGGTTCTTCATCAGAGGCAGAAAAGGAGGTCCTTATAAAAATGAAACTGGTGCTGTTCACATCCTCATGCAGACATAGAACAGTAGGTTAAGACTGCACCAGGACGCAGAAGTAGTGAAGAGACGTACCATATGTATGTATCCGACCGCCCGACCGCCCGCCCGTCTCTCTGTGTGGAGGACAGACCCATATTCAGCCCTAGTCTCTCTGTCTGGAGGACAGAAGTCTTAGTCCCCCTCCACTCTGTTGGTCTGTCTCAGCAGAGAGACAGGGACTTCAGGAGACGCCCTGTAGTGGGAATGGGGAGGGGGTACAGCTGTTCTCCATGATGTAAATCACAGGTCACACCCCATCCTATCAGTCCAGAAGGTACCACCAAAACCCCCATGATGTGTCCAACGGTCCAGAGAGGTCCGGGGGTATCAGACGGTCCAGAGAGGTCCGGGGGTATCAGACGGTCCAGAGAGGTCCGGGGGTATCAGACGGTCCAGAGAGGTCCGGGGGTATCAGACGGTCCAGAGAGGTCCGGGGGTATCAGACGGTCCAGAGAGGTCCGGGGTATCAGACGGTCCAGAGAGGTCCGGGGTACCAGACGGTCCAGAGAGGTCCGGGGGTATCAGACGGTCCAGAGAGGTCCGGGGGTATCAGACGGTCCAGAGAGGTCCGGGGGTATCAGACGGTCCAGAGAGGTCCGGGGGTATCAGACGGTCCAGAGAGGTCCGGGGTATCAGACGGGGAAGAGCTGTGTTTTGGCCTGCTCAGCCCTCAGACAGAGAACTCCACACCACTACGGCATGTACGTGTCATCAGTAGGCGCCGCAGACGCAGGCCGGTGAATGGGTTGAGCCAGAGGACGGAGGGCGGGCCTCCGAACACGGCCTTCATCCCCTCCCAGCGCACGCGACGCTCCCACCTCGGCTTCTCATTCTTCAGACGCTCGATCTCCTGGGAGACGAGACAGACGGACATGAAGACAGACCGACAGACAGACAGGCACAAACAGACAGACAGACATGAAGACAGACCGACAGACAGACAGGCACAAACAGACAGACAGACAGACAGACATGAAGACAGACCGACAGACAGACAGGCACAAACAGACAGACATGAAGACAGACCGACAGACAGACAGGCACAGACCGACAGACCAACAGACCGACAGACCGACAGACCGACAGACAGACAGACAGACATGAAGACAGACCGACAGACAGGCACAAAGACACATGAAGACAGACCGACAGACAGGCACAAACAGACAGACAGACAGACAGACAGACAGACAGACAGACAAACAGACAGACAGACAGACAGACAGACAGACAGACAGACAGACATGAAGACAGACCGACAGACAGGCACAAACAGACAGACCAACAGACAGACAGACACAGACAGACAGACCAACAGACACAGACAGACATGAAGACAGGCACAGATCGACAGACAGACAGACATGAAGACAGACCGACAGACAGACAGGCACAAACAGACAGACCAACAGACAACAGACAGACACAGACAGACATGAAGACAGGCACAGATCGACAGACAGACACAGACAGACAGACAATCCTTCAGCATACTCTCCATTTAAATCACCTGATTTGAAGAGCAACAGAAAGTGAACCCTGGGAAACAGCCAGTGAACCATCCAATGACAGAGATGGTATAGATATCTATAGATACAGTTGAATGAGGTTCACTGTTCCTGTAAACCAGTGGTGGAAAGAACTGACAGTTGAAGTCGGAAGTTTACATACACCTTAACCAAATACATTTAAACTCAGTTTTTCACAATTCCTGACATTTAATCCTAGTTAAAATTCCCTGTCTTAGGTCAGTTATGATCACCACTTTATTTTAAGAATGTGAAATGTCAGAATAATAGTAGAGAGAATTATTTATTTCAGCTTTTATTTATTTCATCACATTCCCAGTGGGTCAGAAGTTTACATACACTCAATTAGTATTTGGTCGCGTTGCCTTTAAATTGTTTAACTTGGGTCAAACGTTTCGGGTAGCCTTCCACAAGCTTCCCACAATAAGTTGGGTGAATTTTGGCCCATTCCTCCTGACAGAGCTGGTGTAACTGAGTCAGGTTTGTAGGCCTCCTTGTTTGCACACGCTTTTTCAGTTCTGCCCACAAATGTTCTATAGGATCGAGGGCAGGGCTTTGTGGTGGCCACTCCAATACCTTGTCTTTGTTGTCCTTAAGCCATTTTGCCACAACTTTGGAAGTATGCTTGGGGTCATTGTCCATTTGGAAGACCCATTTGTGACCAAGCTTTAACTTCCTGACTGATGTCTTGAGATGTTGCTTCAATATATCCACATAATTTTCCTCCCTCATGATGCCATCTATTTTGTGAAGTGCACCAGGCCCTCCTGCAGCAAAGCACCCACACAACATTTATTTATTATTATTTTTTATTTATTTCACCTTTATTTAACCAGGTAGAGTTGAGAACACGTTCTCATTTACAATTGCGACCTGGCCAAGATAAAGCAAAGCAGTTCGACACATACAACAACATATAGTTACACATGGAGTAAAACAAACATACAGTCAATAATACAGTGAAAAATAAGTCTATATACAATGTGAGCAAGTGAGGTGAGATAAGGGAGGTGAAGGAAACAAAATATATAAAATATATATATAAATAAAAATATAAAAAAGGCCATGGTGGCGAAGTAAATACAATATAGCAAGTAAAAAAAACACTGGAATGGTTGGTTTGCAGTGGAAGAAAGTGTAAAGTAGAGATAGAAATAATGGGGTGCAAAGGAGCAAAATAAATAAATACAGTAGGTAGGTAAAGAGGTAGTTGTTTGGGCTAAATTATAGATGGGCTATGTACAGGTGCAGTAATCTATGAGCTGCTCTGACAGCTGGTGCTTAAAGCTAGTGAGGGAGACAAGTGTTTCCAGTTTCAGAGATTTTTGTAGTTCGTTCCAGTCATTGGCAGCAGAGAACTGGAAGGAGAGGCGGCCAAAGGAAGAATTGGTTTTGGGGGTGACCAGAGAGATATACCTGCTGGAGCGCGTGCTACAGGTAGGTGCTGCTATGGTGACCAGCGAGCTGAGATAAGGGGGGACTTTACCTAGCAGGGTCTTGTAGATGACCAGAAGCCAGTGGGTTTGGCGACGAGTATGAAGCGAGTGCCAGCCAACGAGAGTGTACAGGTCGCAGTGGTGGGTAGTATATGGGGCTTTGGTGACAAAACGGATGGCACTGTGATAGACTGCATCCAATTTATTGAGTAGGGTTTTGGAGGCTATTTTGTAAATGACATCACCGAAGTCGAGGATTGGTAGGATGGTCAGTTTTACAAGGGTATGTTTGGCAGCATGAGGGAAGGATGCTTTGTTGCGGAATAGGAAGCCAATTCTAGATTTAACTTTGGATTGGAGATGTTTGATGTGAGTCTGGAAGGAGAGTTTACAGTCTAACCAGACACCTAGGTATTTGTAGTTGTCCACATATTCTAAGTCAGAGCCGTCCAGAGTAGTGATGTTGGACAGGCGGGCAGGTGCAGGCAGCGATCGGTTGAAGAGCATGCATTTAGTTTTACTTGTATTTAAGAGCAATTGGAGGCCACGGAAGGAGAGCTGTACGGCATTGAAGCTCGCCTGGAGGGTTGTTAACACAGTGTCAAAAGAAGGGCCAGAAGTATACAAAATAGTGTCGTCTGCGTAGAGGTGGATCAGAGAATCACCAGCAGCAAGAGCGACATCATTGATGTAAACAGAGAAGAGAGTCGGTCCAAGAATTGAACCCTGTGGCACCCCCATAGAGACTGCCAGAGGCCCGGACAACAGACCCTCCGATTTGACACACTGAACTCGATCAGAGAAGTAGTTGGTGAACCAGGCGAGGCAATCATTAGAGAAACCAAGGCTGTCGAGTCTGCCAATGAGGATGTGGTGATTGACAGAGTCAAAGGCCTTGGCCAGGTCAATGAATACGGCTGCACAGTATTGTTTCCTATCGATGGCAAATTTCTGCTTGAAAAAGCTAGCCTTGGCTTTTCTAACTGCCTGTGTATACTGGTTTCTAGCTTCCCTGAAAAGTTGCATATCACGGGGGCTGTTCGATGCTAATGCAGAACGCCATAGGATGTTTTTCTGTTGGTTAAGGGCAGTCAGGTCAGGAGAGAACCAAGGGCTATATCTGTTCCTGGTTCTACATTTCTTGAATGGGGCATGCTTATTCAAGATGGTGAGGAAGGCATTTAAAAAAAAAATCCAGGCATCCTCTACTGACGGGATGAGATCAATATCCTTCCAGGATACCTCGGCCAGGTCGATTAGAAAGGCCTGCTCGCTGAAGTGTTTTAGGGAGCGTTTGATAGTGATGAGGGGTGGTCGTTTGACCGCTGACCCATTACGGATGCAGGCAATGAGGCAGTGATCGCTGAGATCTTGGTTGAAAACAGCAGAGGTGTATTTGGAGGGCAAGTTGGTTAGGATGATATCTATGAGGGTACCAGTGTTTACGGAATTGGGGTGGTACCTGGTAGGTTCATTGATAATTTGTGTGAGATTGAGGGCATCAAGCTTAGATTGTAGGATGGCTGGGGTGTTAAGCATGTTCCAATTTAGGTCGCCTAGCAGCACGAGCTCTGAAGATAGATGGGGGGCAATCAGTTCACATATGGTGTCCAGAGCACAGCTGGGGCAGAGGGTGGTCTATAGCAGGCGGCAACGGTGAGAGACTTGTTTTTAGAGAGGTGGATTTTTAAAAGTAGAAGTTCAAATTGTTTGGGAACAGACCTGGATAGTAAAACAGAACTCTGCAGGCAATCTTTGCAGTAGATTGCAACACCGCCCCCTTTGGCCGTTCTATCTTGTCTGAAAATCTTGTAGTTGGGGATGAAAATGTCAGAATTTTTGGTGGTCTTTCTAAGCCAGGATTCAGACACGGCTAAAACATCCGGGTTGGCAGAGTGTGCTAAAGCAGTGAACAAAACAAACTTAGGGAGGAGGCTACTTCCGGGTTGGAGCGAGCGGTCGCATCCGCAGGTAGTATAACTTTTCATTACATTTCATTACATTTCATTATAGTACAACGGTTTGATTTGTCTAATCTTAGCAATTTCTTCTTAGCTAGCTACATAGCCGTCTGTGTATCAAAGATAATTGCGTAATTATCGTATTTCGTCGTCCTAACGCAGTCTACACTGCTATCTGCCCAGCAGCTAGCCAGCTAGCAAACGTCCACCGTCTACCGAATAGCAGCACTGTAGCAACTATTACACCCAACTGAACGACTTGATTAGTGTAGTGTTAGCTAGCTACATAGTTGTCTTTGCTGTCTTCGTATCCAAGATAATTGTGTAGTTTAGAGTGTGTAGTTTTAGAGTGATTATCTTAATTTACCGAGGTTAGCTAGCCAGCTATTTGTCGTCCTTAACTTAGGAGACACTGCTAGCTAGCCAACAGCTAGCCAACGTCTACCGAATAGAACTTCCGCACTCAACAACCCGGTCGCATTCCGCCTCGCTCCACAGGTAGTATCACATTTTCATTTAATTTCATTACAGTACAACGGTTTGATTTGTTTGATCGTAGCTAGCTACATAGCTAGCTACATAGCCGTCTTTGTATCAAAGATAATTGTGTAGTCTAGAGCGATTTTCTAGGTTAGCTAGCCAGCTATTGTCGTTCTTTTAACGCAACGTAACGTAATCAACACTGCTAGCTAGCCAGCTAGCCCCCGAATAGCAGCACTGTAGATACTATTACACTCAACGGAACGACTTTATTAGTGTAGTGTCAACAACGCAGCCACTGCCAGCTAGCCTACAAAGTCAACAACTGCCAGCTAGCCTACAAAGTCAACAACGCAGCCACTGCCAGCTAGCCTACTTCAGCAGTACTGTATCATCTTAATCATTTTAGTCAATAAGATTCTTGCTACGTAAGCTTAACTTTCTGAACATTCGAGACGCGTAGTCCACTTGCCACTCCAATCTCCTTTGCATTAGCGTAGTCTCTTCTGTAGCCTGTCAACTATGTGTCTGTCTATCCCTGTTCTCTCCTCTCTGCACAGACCATACAAACGCTCCACACCGCGTGGCATCGGCCACCCTAATCTGGTGGTCCCAGCGCGCACGACCCACGTGGAGTTCCAGGTCTCCGGTAGCCTCTGGAACTGCCGATCTGCGCCCAACAAGGCAGAGTTCATCTCAGCCTATGCCTCCCTCCAGTCCCTCGACTTCTTGGCACTAACGGAAACATGGATCACCACAGATAACACTGCTACTCCTACTGCTCTCTCTTCGTCCGCCCACGTGTTCTCGCACACCCCGAGAGCTTCTGGTCAGCGGGGTGGTGGCACCGGGATCCTCATCTCTCCCAAGTGGTTATTCTCTCTTTCTCCCCTTACCCATCTGTCTATCGCCTCCTTTGAATTCCATGCTGTCACAGTTATCAGCCCTTTCAAGCTTAACATCCTTATCATTTATCGCCCTCCAGGTTCCCTCGGAGAGTTCATCAATGAGCTCGATGCCTTGATTAGCTCCTTTCCTGAGGACGGCTCACCTCTCACAGTTCTGGGCGACTTTAACCTCCCCACGTCTACCTTTGACTCATTCCTCTCTGCCTCCTTCTTTCCACTCCTCTCCTCTTTTGACCTCACCCTCTCACCTTCCCCCCTACTCACAAGGCAGGCAATACGCTTGACCTCATCTTTACTAGATGCTGTTCTTCCACTAACCTCATTGCAACTCCCCTCCAAGTCTCCGACCACTACCTTGTATCCTTTTCCCTCTCGCTCTCATCCAACACTTCCCACACTGCCCCTTCTCGGATGGTATCGCGCCGTCCCAACCTTCGCTCTCTCTCCCCCGCTACCCTCTCCTCTTCCATCCTATCATCTCTTCCCTCTGCTCAAACCTTCTCCAACCTATCTCCTGATTCTGCCTCCTCAACCCTCCTCTCCTCCCTTTCTGCATCCTTTGACTCTCTATGTCCCCTATCCTCCAGGCCGGCTCGGTCCTCCCCTCCCGCTCCGTGGCTCGACGACTCATTGCGAGCTCACAGAACAGGGCTCCGGGCAGCCGAGCGGAAATGGAGGAAAACTCGCCTCCCTGCGGACCTGGCATCCTTTCACTCCCTCCTCTCTACATTTTCCTCTTCTGTCTCTGCTGCTAAAGCCACTTTCTACCACTCTAAATTCCAAGCATCTGCCTCTAACCCTAGGAAGCTCTTTGCCACCTTCTCCTCCCTCCTGAATCCTCCTCCCCCTCCCCCCCCCCCCTCCTCCCTCTCTGCAGATGACTTCGTCAACCATTTTGAAAAGAAGGTCGACGACATCCGATCCTCGTTTGCTAAGTCAAACGACACCGCTGGTTCTGCTTACACTGCCCTACCCTGTGCTCTGACCTCTTTCTCCCCTCTCTCTCCAGATGAAATCTCGCGTCTTGTGACGGCCGGCCGCCCAACAACCTGCCCGCTTGACCCTATCCCCTCCTCTCTTCTCCAGACCATTTCCGGAGACCTTCTCCCTTACCTCACCTCGCTCATCAACTCATCCCTGACCGCTGGCTACGTCCCTTCCGTCTTCAAGAGAGCGAGAGTTGCACCCCTTCTGAAAAAACCTACACTCGATCCCTCCGATGTCAACAACTACAGACCAGTATCCCTTCTTTCTTTTCTCTCCAAAACTCTTGAACGTGCCGTCCTTGGCCAGCTCTCCCGCTATCTCTCTCAGAATGACCTTCTTGATCCAAATCAGTCAGGTTTCAAGACTAGTCATTCAACTGAGACTGCTCTTCTCTGTATCACGGAGGCGCTCCGCACTGCTAAAGCTAACTCTCTCTCCTCTGCTCTCATCCTTCTAGACCTATCGGCTGCCTTCGATACTGTGAACCATCAGATCCTCCTCTCCACCCTCTCCGAGTTGGGCATCTCCGGCGCGGCCCACGCTTGGATTGCGTCCTACCTGACAGGTCGCTCCTACCAGGTGGCGTGGCGAGAATCTGTCTCCTCACCACGTGCTCTCACCACTGGTGTCCCCCAGGGCTCTGTTCTAGGCCCTCTCCTATTCTCGCTATACACCAAGTCACTTGGCTCTGTCATAACCTCACATGGTCTCTCCTATCATTGCTATGCAGACGACACACAACTAATCTTCTCCTTTTCCCCTTCTGATGACCAGGTGGCGAATCGCATCTCTGCATGTCTGGCAGACATATCAGTGTGGATGACGGATCACCACCTCAAGCTGAACCTCGGCAAGACGGAGCTGCTCTTCCTCCCGGGGAAGGACTGCCCGTTCCATGATCTCGCCATCACGGTTGACAACTCCATTGTGTCCTCCTCCCAGAGCGCTAAGAACCTTGGCGTGATCCTGGACAACACCCTGTCGTTCTCAACTAACATCAAGGCGGTGGCCCGTTCCTGTAGGTTCATGCTCTACAACATCCGCAGAGTACGACCCTGCCTCACACAGGAAGCGGCGCAGGTCCTAATCCAGGCACTTGTCATCTCCCGTCTGGATTACTGCAACTCGCTGTTGGCTGGGCTCCCTGCCTGTGCCATTAAACCCCTACAACTCATCCAGAACGCCGCAGCCCGTCTGGTGTTCAACCTTCCCAAGTTCTCTCACGTCACCCCGCTCCTCCGCTCTCTCCACTGGCTTCCAGTTGAAGCTCGCATCCGCTACAAGACCATGGTGCTTGCCTACGGAGCTGTGAGGGGAACGGCACCTCAGTACCTCCAGGCTCTGATCAGGCCCTACACCCAAACAAGGGCACTGCGTTCATCCACCTCTGGCCTGCTCGCCTCCCTACCACTGAGGAAGTACAGTTCCCGCTCAGCCCAGTCAAAACTGTTCGCTGCTCTGGCCCCCCAATGGTGGAACAAACTCCCTCACGACGCCAGGACAGCGGAGTCAATCACCACCTTCCGGAGACACCTGAAACCCCACCTCTTTAAGGAATACCTAGGATAGGATAAAGTAATCCTTCTCACCCCCCCCCCCTTAAAAGATTTAGATGCACTATTGTAAAGTGGCTGTTCCACTGGATGTCATAAGGTGAATGCACCAATTTGTAAGTCGCTCTGGATAAGAGCGTCTGCTAAATGACTTAAATGTAAAAATGTAAATGCTTCTAATGTTAACATGCATGAAACCAAGGCTATTACGGTTACAGAAATCATCAAAAGAGAGCGCCTGGGGAATAGGAGTGGAGCTGGGTACTGCAGGGCCTGGATTCACCTCTACATCACCAGAGGAACAGAGGAGGAGTAGGATAAGGGTACGGCTAAAAGCTATGAGAATTGGTCGTCTAGAACGTCTAGAACAGAGAGTAAAAGGACGTTTCTGGGGGCGATAAAATAGCTTCAAGGAATAATGTACAGACAAAGGTATGGTAGGATGTGAATACAGTGGAGGTAAACCTAGGTATTGAGTGATGATAAGAGAGATATTGTCTCTAGAAACATCATTGAAACCAGGTGATGTCATCGCATATGTGGGTGGTGGAACTGAAAGGTTGGATATGGTATAGTGAGCAGGGCTAGAGGCTTTACAGTGAAATAACCCAGTAAACACTACCCAGAACAGCAATAGACAAGGCATATTTACATTAAGGAGAGGCATGCTTAATCGAGTGATCATAAGGGTCCAGTGAGTAGAGGTTGGTTGGGGTCACGGCGATCCAGACAGCTGGCCGGGTAGATGGCTATCGGTAGCAAGATAGCATAGGATGGAGGTCTATTTTTTAGACACCTCGTGCGTTTCCGTCGGTAGATTAGTGGGGTTCCGTGTGGAAGAGGGGATCAATCCAATTGGCAAAATAGATATAGTGACCCAAGAAAAAAATTGTCCGATATACTTATTCAGATAGCAGCCGATAAGACAGCTAACGATTAGCGGGCCCCAGATGAGCGTTCAGGTAACGTCGCGACGGAGGTGCCAGTTGGATAACTCCCTCGGGCAGATAACGTCGGCAGTCAGTCGTGAAGGCCCGGTGGGGCTCCGTATCTGCAGCAAAAAAAACGGGTCCGGATAGGTGACTGTAGCCCAGGAATGGCTGATGGAACTCCTCAGCTGGCTAGCTCCGGAATAATTTAAGTTTGCTCCGGGATCGACGTAAGCCAATAGTCACACGGTTTGCAGCTAGCTAGCTGCGAAATCAAGGTGCAAATGTCCAGAGCCTGCGGCCGAAATCCGGTGATGAAGTAGAAAAAAATCCGGTGATGTGGTAGAGAAAAAGCAGTCCTATATGCTCTGGGTTGATATCGCGCTTGCAGACTGGCAGGTATTGGCCCGAGCTGAAGCTGGCTGGTGTCCGAGTTAAGGGTGAAGACCGCAGCAGTGGCTAACTGACTACTAGCTAGTAGCTAGTTATCTGGCTAACTTCTGATTGGGGTTACGGTTCTAAAGTATATAAAAAAATTAGCAGATCCGTACCACATTGGGTGAGGCGGAATGTATATTCAGTTCCTAAATGGAAAGTGAAATTAAAATATATACGAAATGCATACGAAAAATACGAGGACTATTTACGCGGGACAAGACGGGACAAGACAAACACACGTCTGACTGCTACGCCATCTTGGATTTGAGTGATGCTGCCACCCCCGTGCTTCACGGTTGGGATGGTGTTCTTCGGCTTGCAAACCTCCCCCTTTTTCCTCCAAACATAACAATGGTCATTATGGCCAAACAGTTCTATTTTTGTTTCATCAGTCCAGAGGACATTTCCCCAAAAAGTACGATCTTTGTCCCCATGTGCAGTTGCAAACCGTAGTCTGGCTTTTTTATTGCAGTTTTGGAGCAGTGGCTTCTTCCTTGCTGAGCGGCCTTTCAGGTTATGTTGTGGATATAGATACTTTTGTACCTGTTTCCTCCAGCATCTTCACAAGGTCCTTTGTTGTTGTTCTGGGATTGATTTGCACTTTTCGCACCAAAGTACGTTCATCTCTAGGAGACAGAATGCGTCCCCTTCCTGAGCGGTATGACGGCTGCGTGGTCCCATGGTGTTTATACTTGCGTACTATTGTTTGTACAGATGAACGTGGTACCTTCAGGTGTTTGGAAATTGCTCCCAAGGATGAACCAGACTTGTGAAGGTCTACAATTTTTATTCTGAGGTCTTGGCTGATTTGTTTTGATTTTCCCATGATGTCAAGCAAAGAGGCACTGAGTTTGAAGGTAGGCCATGAAATACATCCACAGGTACACCTCCAATTGACACAAATTATGTCAATTAGCCTATCAGAAGCTTCTAAAGCCATGACATCATTTTCTGGAATTTTCCAAGCTGTTTAAACGCACAGTCAACTTAGTGTATGTAAACTTCTGACCCATTGGAATTGTGATACAGTGAATTATAAGTGAAATAATCGGTAAACAATTGTTGTAAGAATTACTTGTGTCACAAAGTAGATGTCCTAACCGACTTGCCAAAACTATAGTTTGTTAAAAATAAATTTGTTGAGTGGTTGAAAAACGAGTTTTAATGACTCCAACCTAAGTGTATGTAAACCTTCCGACTTCAACTGTACTTGTACATTTACTTCCGATACGTAAGTACATATAAAACCAAATACTTTTACTCAAGTAGTATTTTACTGTGTGTCTTTCACTTTTACTTGAGTCATTATCTATTAAAAGTATCTTTACTTTCACTCAAGTATGACAATTTAGTATTTTTTCCACCACTGCTGTAAACCTTGTCAAGTGTTCCTCTAAGTGGTGGCGACCACAGTGTGCGGCGTGACGACCGCGGTGTGTGGCGTGACGACCACAGTGTGTGGCGTGACGACCTCAGTGTGTGGCGTGACGACCTCAGTGTGTGGCGTGACGACCTCAGTGTGTGGCGTGACGACCTCAGTGTGTGGCGTGACGACCTCAGTGTGTGGCGTGACGGCCTCAGTGTGTGGCGTGACGGCCACAGTGTGTGGCGTGACGACCACAGTGTGTGGCGTGACGACCTCAGTGTGTGGCGTGACGACCACAGTGTGTGGCGTGACGACCTCAGTGTGTGGCGTGACGACCTCAGTGTGTGGCGTGACGACCTCAGTGTGTGGCGTGACGACCTCAGTGTGTGGCGTGGCGACCTCAGTGTGTGGCGTGACGACCTCAGTGTGTGGCGTGGCGACCTCAGTGTGTGGCGTGACGACCACAGTGTGTGGCGTGACGACCACAGTGTGTGGCGTGACGACCACAGTGTGTGGCGTGACGACCACAGTGTGTGGCGTGACGACCTCAGTGTGTGGCGTGACGACCTCAGTGTGTGGCGTGACGACCTCAGTGTGTGGCGTGACGACCTCAGTCTGTGGCGTGACGGCCACAGTGTGTGGCGTGACGGCCACAGTGTGTGGCGTGACGACCTCGGTGTGTGGCGTGGCGACCTCGGTGTGTGGCGTGACGACCTCGGTGTGTGGCGTGGCGACCTCGGTGTGTGGCGTGACGACCGCGGTGTGTGGCGTGACGACCGCGGTGTGTGGCGTGACGGCCTCGGTGTGTGGCGTGACGACCTCGGTGTGTGGCGTGACGACCTCGGTGTGTGGCGTGACGACCGCGGTGTGTGGCGTGACGACCGCGGTGTGTGGCGTGACGACCGCGGTGTGTGGCGTGACGACCGCGGTGTGTGGCGTGACGACCGCGGTGTGTGGCGTGACGACCGCGGTGTGTGGCGTGACGACCGCGGTGTGTGGCGTGACGACCGCGGTGTGTGGCGTGACGACCGCGGTGTGTGGCGTGACGACCGCGGTGTGTGGCGTGACGACCGCGGTGTGTGGCGTGACGACCTCGGTGTGTGGCGTGACGACCGCGGTGTGTGGCGTGACGACCGCGGTGTGTGACGTAACGACCACGGTGTGTGGCGTGACGACCACGGTGTGTGGCGTGCGCTCGGTGCCTCACCGTCTCGTCGTTGCAGATGGAGTGTATCTGCGTTCCGAACATCACCACGGTGAAGGTGAGGAAGAGGAAGGCCTCCAGACAGAGGAAGATCATCAACATCACCGCCACAGGAGGAGAGAAGTCAGTGCATTCTGGGAGATGGAGTTGTGGGAGAGGAGAGAGGTGTCATTATTTTGACAGAGGAGGAGAGGTGTCATTATTTTAACAGAGGAGAGAGGTGTCATTATTTTGACAGAGGAGGAGAGGGGTGTCATTATTTTGACAGGAGGAGGAGAGAGGTGTCATTATTTTGACAGAGGAGGAGAGAGGTGTCATTATTTTGACAGAGGAGGAGAGAGGTGTCATTATTTTGACAGAGGAGGAGAGAGGTGTCATTATTTTGACAGGGGAGGAGAGGGGTGTCATTATTTTGACAGAGGAGAGGTGTCATTATTTTGACAGAGGAGGAGAGGTGTCATTATTTTAACAGAGGAGGAGAGAGGTGTCATTATTTTGACAGAGGAGGAGAGGTGTCATTATTTTGACAGAGGAGGATAGGGGTGTCATTATTTTGACAGAGGAGGAGAGAGGTGTCACTATTTTGACAGAGGAGGAGAGGGGTGTCATTATTTTGACAGAGGAGAGGTGTCATTATTTTGACAGAGGAGGAGAGGGGTGTCATTATTTTGACAGAGGAGGAGAGAGGTGTCACTATTTTGACAGAGGAGGAGAGGGGTGTCATTATTTTGACAGAGGAGAGGTGTCATTATTTTGACAGAGGAGGAGAGGGGTGTCATTATTTTGACAGAGGAGGAGAGGGGTGTCATTATTTTGACAGAGGAGGAGAGAGGTGTCATTATTTTGACAGAGGAGGAGAGGGGTGTCATTATTTTGACAGAGGAGAGGTGTCATTATTTTGACAGAGGAGGAGAGGGGTGTCATTATTTTGACAGAGGAGGAGAGGGGTGTCATTATTTTGACAGAGGAGGAGAGGGGTGTCATTATTTTGACAGAGGAGGAGAGGTGTCATTATTTTGACAGAGGAGGAGAGGGGTGTCATTATTTTGACAGAGGAGGAGAGGTGTCATTATTTTGACAGAGGAGGAGAGGGGTGTCATTATTTTGACAGAGGAGGAGAGGTGTCATTATTTTGACAGAGGAGGAGAGGGGTGTCATTATTTTGACAGAGGAGGAGAGGTGTCATTATTTTGACAGAGGAGGAGAGGGGTGTCATTATTTTGACAGAGGATAGGGGTGTCATTATTTTGACAGAGGAGGAGAGGGGTGTCATTATTTTGACAGAGGAGGAGGGGTGTCATTATTTTGACAGAGGAGGAGAGGGGTGTCATTATTTTGACAGAGGAGGAGAGGGGTGTCATTATTTTGACAGGGGAGGAGAGGTGTCATTATTTTGACAGAGGAGGAGAGGGGTGTCATTATTTTGACAGAGGAGGAGAGGGGTGTCATTATTTTGACAGAGGAGAGGTGTCATTATTTTGACAGAGGAGGAGAGGTGTCATTATTTTGACAGAGGAGGAGAGGTGTCATTATTTTGACAGAGGAGGAGAGGGGTGTCATTATTTTGACAGAGGAGGAGAGGTGTCATTATTTTGACAGAGGAGGAGAGGGGTGTCATTATTTTGACAGAGGAGGAGAGGTGTCATTATTTTGACAGAGGAGGAGAGAGGTGTCATTATTTTGACAGAGGAGGAGGTGTCATTATTTTGACAGAGGAGGAGATGTGTCATTATTTTGACAGAGGAGGAGAGGGGTGTCATTATTTTGACAGAGGAGGAGAGGTGTCATTATTTTGACAGAGGAGGAGAGGGGTGTCATTATTTTGACAGAGGAGGAGAGGTGTCATTATTTTGACAGAGGAGGAGGGGTGTCATTATTTTGACAGGAGGAGAGGGGTGTCATTATTTTGACAGAGGAGGAGAGGGGTGTCATTATTTTATCCTCTGATTATAAAGGTTCTATTAACATTTAGAATAATTTAAAATCAAATGTATCATCATCATCATCATCATCACTTTCATAATTACCTTCAATATCATCATTATTATAAACATCATCATCATTATTTCATCATATCCAAGATGGTGTAGCAGTCATGCATCTTCGTCTTGTTGTGTTCCGTGTATATATATTTTTTCCTTTGCATTTTCTTCACATTTATTTTTTAAATATTTTTTCAACCTCAACTCCAACATACTCTCCTGCAACCCTCCTCACCCACTGTGGTATGGATATTTTCTTTACTTAAGAAACCGGAACCCCCAACAGATGCTAGCCAGCTAACTAGCTACTAGTCAGCTAGCGGTCATCAGCTAACCTTTAGCCCTCTTTTTCCCCACATATACTGATTCCTACGGCTCTGAACCGTTTCACCTGGATCATCGCAGCTAGCTAGCTGCTATCCGAGTGGCTACCCCCTGGCTAACACCTCTGTCGCGAAGAAAGTAACAATTAGCCTGGAGCTAGCCAGTGCTAGGCCCATCTCCCGGCAAACTGAAGAGGTCCATCAGCCACTACTTGGGATACAATGCCAATTGGCCTGGACCCTTTTACTGCCAATACGGAGCCCTGCCGATCCTTCACAACTGGTCTCCCGACGTAAACCGCCCGAGGGGGTTTTCAACAGGCTCCTCCGTCACGACGTCCCCTGAATGCCCATCCGCTAGCCCCGGCCCGCTAGCTGTCCAGAGCATATCGGACTGTTAGCTAAAGAGGTCCATCAGCCAATTTCCTTGGGCTACAATACCTATTTTGCCAATTGGCCTGGACCCTTTAATTACACGGAGCCCTGCCGATCCGTCACGACTGGTCTGCCGACGTAACTGTCTGAGGGAGCTACAACTGACTCTTCTGTCGCGACGTCCCCCTAAGGCCCTTCTGCTAGCCAAGGCCCGCAAGCTGTCTGAATTGCCGTGTCTCCAGCCCGCCTAGCTACTCACTAGACCCCTATGATCACTCGGCTACGTATGCCTCTCCCTAATGTCAATATGCCTTGTCCATTGCTGTTTTGGTTAGTGATTACTGTCCTTTTTCACTGTAGGGCCTCCAGCCCTGCTCAATATGCCTTAGCTAACCATTTTGTTCCACCTCCCACACATGTGGTTACCTCACCTGGTTTAAATGGTGTCTCTAGAGACAATATCTCTCTCATCATCACTCAATGCCTAGGTTTAACTCCACTGTATTCACATCCTACCATACCCTCTGTCTGTACATTATACCTTAGGTCTATTCTTCCGTGCCCAGAAACCTGCTCCTTTTACTCTCTGTTCCGAACGTACTAGACGACCAGTTCTTATAGTCTTAGCCGTACCCTTATCCTACAGTAGCCTACCATTACACTAAACATAGAAACACAGTAGCCTACTACAGTGAATGTAGAAGTAAACAGTAGCCTACCACATTGAATGTAGATGTAAACAGTAGCCTACCACAGACCCATCTGTCTATCGCCCCCTTTGAATTCCATGCTGTCACAGTTACCAGCCCTTTCAAGCTTAACATCCTTATCATTTATCGCCCTCCAGGTTCCCTTGGAGAGTTCATCAATGAGCTTGACACCTTGATAAGTTCCTTTCCTGAGGATGGCTCACCTCTCACAGTTCTGGGTGACTTTAACCTCCCCACGTCTACCTTTGACTCATTCCTCTCTGCCTCCTTCTTTCCACTCCTCTCCTCTTTTGACCTCACCCTCTCACCTTCCCCCCCTACTCACAAGGCAGGCAATATGCTTGACCTCATCTTTACTAGATGCTGTTCATCCACTAATCTCATTGCAACTCCCCTCCAAGTCTCCGACCACTACCTTGTATCCTTTTCCCTCTCGCTCTCATCCAACACTTCCCACACTGCCCCTACTCGGATGGTATCGCGCCGTCCCAACCTTCGCTCTCTCTCCCCCGCTACTCTCTCCTCTTCCATCCTATCATCTCTTCCCTCTGCTCAAACCTTCTCCAACCTATCTCCTGATTCTGCCTCCTCAACCCTCCTCTCCTCCCTTTCTGCATCCTTTGACTCTCTATGTCCCCTATCCTCCAGGCCGGCTCGGTCCTCCCCTCCTGCTCCGTGGCTCGACGACTCATTGCGAGCTCACAGAACAGGGCTCCGGGCAGCCGAGCGGAAATGGAGGAAAACTCGCCTCCCTGCGGACCTGGCATCCTTTCACTCCCTCCTCTCTACATTCTCCTCTTCTATCTCTGCTGCTAAAGCCACTTTCTACCACTCTAAATTCCAAGCATCTGCCTCTAACCCTAGGAAGCTCTTTGCCACCTTCTCCTCCCTCCTGAATCCTCCTCCCCCTCCCCCCCTCCTCCCTCTCTGCGGATGACTTCGTCAACCATTTTGAAAAGAAGGTCGACGACATCCGATCCTCGTTTGCTAAGTCAAACGACACCGCTGGTTCTGCTCACACTGCCCTACCCTGTGCTTTGACCTCTTTCTCCCCCCTCTCTCCAGATGAAATCTCGCGTCTTGTGACGGCCGGCTGCCCAACAACCTGCCCGCTTGACCCTATCCCCTCCTCTCTTCTCCAGACCATTTCCGGAGACCTTCTCCCTTACCTCACCTCGCTCATCAACTCATCCCTGACCGCTGGCTACGTCCCTTCCGTCTTCAAGAGAGCGAGAGTTGCACCCCTTCTGAAAAAACCTACACTCGATCCCTCCGATGTCAACAACTACAGACCAGTATCCCTTCTTTCTTTTCTCTCCAAAACTCTTGAACGTGCCGTCCTTGGCCAGCTCTCCTGCTATCTCTCTCAGAATGACCTTCTTGATCCAAATCAGTCAGGTTTCAAGACTAGTCATTCAACTGAGACTGCTCTTCTCTGTGTCACGGAGGCGCTCCGCACTGCTAAAGCTAACTCTCTCTCCTCTGCTCTCATGCTTCTAGACCTATCGGCTGCCTTTGATACTGTGAACCATCAGATCCTCCTCTCCACCCTCTCCGAGTTGGGCATCTCCGGCGCGGCCCACGCTTGGATTGCGTCCTACCTGACAGGTCGCTCCTACCAGTTGGCGTGGCGAGAATCTGTCTCCGCACCACGTGCTCTCACCACTGGTGTCCCCCAGGGCTCTGTTCTAGGCCCTCTCCTATTCTCGCTATACACCAAGTCACTTGGCTCTGTCATATCCTCACATGGTCTCTCCTATCATTGCTATGCAGACGACACACAATTAATCTTCTCCTTTCCCCCTTCTGATAACCAGGTGGCGAATCGCATCTCTGCATGTCTGGCAGACATATCAGTGTGGATGACGGATCACCACCTCAAGCTGAACCTCGGCAAGACGGAGCTGCTCTTCCTCCCGGGGAAGGACTGCCCGTTCCATGATCTCGCCATCACGGTTGACAACTCCATTGTGTCCTCCTCCCAGAGTGCTAAGAACCTTGGCGTGATCCTGGACAACACCCTGTCGTTCTCGACTAACATCAAGGCGGTGACCCGTTCCTGTAGGTTCATGCTCTACAACATTCGCAGAGTACGACCCTGCCTCACACAGGAAGCGGCGCAGGTCCTAATCCAGGCACTTGTCATCTCCCGTCTGGATTACTGCAACTCGCTGTTGGCTGGGCTCCCTGCCTGTGCCATTAAACCCCTACAACTCATCCAGAACGCCGCAGCCCGTCTGGTGTTCAACCTTCCCAAGTTCTCTCACGTCACCCCGCTCCTCCGCTCTCTCCACTGGCTTCCAGTTGAAGCTCGCATCCGCTACAAGACCATGGTGCTTGCCTACGGAGCTGTGAGGGGAACGGCACCTCTGTACCTTCAGGCTCTGATCAGGCTCTACACCCAAACAAGGGCACTGCGTTCATCCACCTCTGGCCTGCTCGCCTCCCTACCTCTGAGGAAGTACAGTTCCCGCTCAGCCCAGTCAAAACTGTTTGCTGCTCTGGCACCCCAATGGTGGAACAAACTCCCTCACGACGCCAGGTCAGCGGAGTCAATCACCACCTTCCGGAGACAACTGAAACCCCACCTCTTTAAGGAATACCTAGGATAGGATGAAGTAATCCTTCTAACCCCCCCCTCCCCCTTAAAAGAGTTAGATGCACTATTATAAAGTGGTTGTTCCACTGGATATCATAAGGTGAATGCACCAATTTGTAAGTCGCTCTGGATAAGAGCGTCTGCTAAATGACTTAAATGTAAAATGTAATGTAAACAGTAGCCTACCACAGTGAATGTAGACTGCCCTGGCTAAATTCCCAATCTGGCCCTCAACCATCACGGTCACCTAATAATCCCCAGTTTACAATTGGCTCTTTCATCCCCCTCCTCTCCCCTGTAACTATTCCCCAGGTCGTTGCTGCAAATGAGAACGTGTTCTCAGTCAACTTACCTGGTAAAATAACGGTAAAATAAAATAAATAAATAAAGACGTAAACAGTAGCCTACCACAGTGAATGTAGCAGTAAACAGTAGCCTACCACAGTGAATGTAGCAGTAAACAGTAGCCTACCACAGTGAATGTAGCAGTAAACAGTAGCCTACCACAGTGAATGTAGCAGTAAACAGTAGCCTACCACAGTGAATGTAGCAGTAAACAGTAGCCTACCACAGTGAATGTAGCAGTAAACAGTAGCCTACCACAGTGAATGTAGCAGTAAACAGTAGCCTACCACAGTGAATGTAGCAGTAAACAGTAGCCTACCACAGTGAATGTAGCAGTAAACAGTAGCCTACCACAGTGAATGTAGCAGTAAACAGTAGCCTACCACAGTGAATGTAGCAGTAAACAGTAGCCTACCACAGTGAATGTAGCAGTAAACAGTAGCCTACCACAGTGAATGTAGCAGTAAACAGTAGCCTACCACAGTGAATGTAGCAGTAAACAGTAGCCTACCACAGTGAATGTAGACGTAAACAGTAGCCTACCACAGTGAATGTAGACGTAAACAGTAGCCTACCATTCCACTGGTCATGGACACAGCTGTAGAACTGTAGGAAACTGAGGCAGAGGGCGTAGACTGAGATCAGAGCTATGTACATCTGGAGGGAGGAGAGAGGGGAGGAGGAGAGAGGGGAGGAGGAGAGAGGGGAGGAGGAGAGGAGGAGAGGAGGAGAGAAGGGAGGAGGAGAGAAGGGAGGAGTGGGGAAGGGAGGAGGAGAGACGGGAGGAGGAGAGACGGGAGGAGGAGAGACGGGAGGAGGAGAGACGGGAGGAGGAGAGACGGGAGGAGGAGAGAAGGAGAGAGGGCAATGATGGAGTCAGAGAAAGGAGAGGGATGGGGGAAGGAGGTAAAGAGAGAGGGAACAGGAGAGAATAGAAAGGGGAAAGTGAGCGGGCGGAAGAGAGAGAGAGAGAGGAAGAGAGAAAGAGGGGAAGAGAGGAGGAAGGGGAGAGAGAAAAACAGTGAATAAAGTGTTATTACCCACACAGACGCTGGGAGAGATAAACATCACTTGCTGGACATTAATGGAAGCAATAGTCAGACACCATAGCTCTGAGGTACGGTAGGACTTGACATAATAAGGTACAGTCAGGATCCCCCTACACTGAGGTACGGTAGGACTTGACATAATAAGGTACAGTCAGGATCCCCCTACACTGAGGTACGGTAGGACTTGACATAATAAGGTACAGTCAGGATCCCCCTACACTGAGGTACGGTAGGACTTGACATAATAAGGAACAGTCAGGACTCCTCCTACACTGAGGTACGGTAGGACTTGACATAATAAGGAACAGTCAGGACTCCTCCTACACTGAGGTACGGTAGGACTTGACATAATAAGGTACAGTCAGGATCCCCCTACACTGAGGTATGGTAGGACTTGACATAATAAGGTACAGTCAGGATCCCCCTACACTGAGGTACGGTAGGACTTGACATAATAAGGAACAGTCAGGACTCCTCCTACACTGAGGTACGGTAGGACTTGACATAATAAGGAACAGTCAGGACTCCTCCTACACTGAGGTACGGTAGGACTTGACATAATAAGGTACAGTCAGGATCCCCCTACACTGAGGTATGGTAGGACTTGACATAATAAGGTACAGTCAGGAAGGATTCCCCCTACACTGAGGTATGGTAGGACTTGACATAATAAGGTACAGTCAGGATCCCCCTACACTGAGGTATGGTAGGACCTGACATAATAAGGTACAGTCAGGACCCCCCCTACACTGAGGTATGGTAGGACTTGACATAATAAGGTACAGTCAGGACTCCCCCTACACTGAGGTACGGTAGGACTTGACATAATAAGGTACAGTCAGGACTCCTCCTACACTGAGGTACGGTAGGACTTGACATAATAAGGTACAGTCAGGACTCCCCCTACACTGAGGTATGGTAGGACTTGACATAATAAGGTACAGTCAGGACTCCCCCTACACTGAGGTACGGTAGGACTTGACATAATAAGGTACAGTCAGGAAGGATTCCCCCTACACTGAGGTATGGTAGGACTTGACATAATAAGGTACAGTCAGGATTCCCCCTACACTGAGGTAAGGTAGGACTTGACATAATAAGGTACAGTCAGGACTCCCCCTACACTGAGGTATGGTAGGACTTGACATAATAAGGTACAGTCAGGACTCCCCCTACACTGAGGTATGGTAGGACTTGACATAATAAGGTACAGTCAGGAAGGATTCCCCCTACACTGAGGTATGGTAGGACTTGACATAATAAGGTACAGTCGGGAAGGATTCCCCCCTACACTGAGGTATGGTAGGACTTGACATAATAAGGTACAGTCAGGACTCCTCCTACACTGAGGTACGGTAGGACTTGACATAATAAGGTACAGTCAGGACTCCCCCTACACTGAGGTACGGTAGGACTTGACATAATAAGGTACAGTCAGGACTCCCCCTACACTGAGGTATGGTAGGACTTGACATAATAAGGTACAGTCAGGACTCCCCCTACACTGAGGTATGGTAGGACTTGACATAATAAGGTACAGTCAGGATTCCCCCTACACTGAGGTATGGTAGGACTTGACATAATAAGGTACAGTCAGGACTCCCCCTACACTGAGGTATGGTAGGACTTGACATAATAAGGTACAGTCAGGACTCCCCCTACACTGAGGTATGGTAGGACTTGACATAATAAGGTACAGTCAGGAAGGATTCCCCCTACACTGAGGTATGGTAGAACTTGACATAATAAGGTACAGTCAGGAAGGATTCCCTCTACACTGAGGTACGGTAGAACTTAACATAATAAGGTACAGTCAGGACTCCCCCTACACTGAGGTACGGTAGGACTTGACATAATAAGGTACAGTCAGGAAGGATTCCCCCTACACTGAGGTACGGTAGGACTTGACATAATAAGGTACAGTCAGGATCCCCCTACACTGAGGTATGGTAGGACTTGACATAATAAGGTACAGTCAGGAAGGATTCCCCCTACACTGAGGTATGGTAGGACTTGACATAATAAGGTACAGTCAGGATCCCCCTACACTGAGGTATGGTAGGACTTGACATAATAAGGTACAGTCAGGAAGGATTCCCCCTACACTGAGGTATGGTAGGACTTGACATAATAAGGTACAGTCAGGATCCCCCTACACTGAGGTATGGTAGGACCTGACATAATAAGGTACAGTCAGGACCCCCCCTACACTGAGGTACGGTAGGACTTGACATAATAAGGTACAGTCAGGACTCCCCCTACACTGAGGTACGGTAGGACTTGACATAATAAGGTACAGTCAGGACTCCTCCTACACTGAGGTACGGTAGGACTTGACATAATAAGGTACAGTCAGGACTCCCCCTACACTGAGGTATGGTAGGACTTGACATAATAAGGTACAGTCAGGACTCCCCCTACACTGAGGTACGGTAGGACTTGACATAATAAGGTACAGTCAGGAAGGATTCCCCCTACACTGAGGTATGGTAGGACTTGACATAATAAGGTACAGTCAGGATTCCCCCTACACTGAGGTAAGGTAGGACTTGACATAATAAGGTACAGTCAGGATCCCCCTACACTGAGGTATGGTAGGACTTGACATAATAAGGTACAGTCAGGACTCCCCCTACACTGAGGTATGGTAGGACTTGACATAATAAGGTACAGTCAGGAAGGATTCCCCCTACACTGAGGTATGGTAGGACTTGACATAATAAGGTACAGTCGGGAAGGATTCCCCCCTACACTGAGGTATGGTAGGACTTGACATAATAAGGTACAGTCAGGACTCCTCCTACACTGAGGTACGGTAGGACTTGACATAATAAGGTACAGTCAGGACTCCCCCTACACTGAGGTACGGTAGGACTTGACATAATAAGGTACAGTCAGGACTCCCCCTACACTGAGGTATGGTAGGACTTGACATAATAAGGTACAGTCAGGACTCCCCCTACACTGAGGTATGGTAGGACTTGACATAATAAGGTACAGTCAGGATTCCCCCTACACTGAGGTATGGTAGGACTTGACATAAGGTACAGTCAGGACTCCCCCTACACTGAGGTATGGTAGGACTTGACATAATAAGGTACAGTCAGGACTCCCCCTACACTGAGGTATGGTAGGACTTGACATAATAAGGTACAGTCAGGAAGGATTCCCCCTACACTGAGGTATGGTAGAACTTGACATAATAAGGTACAGTCAGGAAGGATTCCCTCTACACTGAGGTACGGTAGAACTTAACATAATAAGGTACAGTCAGGACTCCTCCTACACTGAGGTACGGTAGGACTTGACATAATAAGGTACAGTCAGGAAGGATTCCCCCTACACTGAGGTATGGTAGGACTTGACATAATAAGGTACAGTCAGGACTCCCCCTACACTGAGGTATGGTAGGACTTGACATAATAAGGTACAGTCAGGACTCCTCCTACACTGAGGTACGGTAGGACTTGACATAATAAGGTACAGTCAGGAAGGATTCCCCCCTACACTGAGGTACGGTAGGACTTGACATAATAAGGTACAGTCAGGAAGGATTCCTCCTACACTGAGGTACGGTAGGACTTGACATAATAAGGTACAGTCAGGACCCCTCCTACACTGAGGTACGGTAGGACTTGACATAATAAGGTACAGTCAGGACTCCTCCTACACTGAGGTATGGTAGGACCTGACATAATAAGGTACAGTCAGGACTCCCCCTACACTGAGGTATGGTAGGACTTGACATAATAAGGTACAGTCAGGACTCCCCCTACACTGAGGTACGGTAGGACCTGACAGAAGGTACAGTCAGGACTCCTCCTACACTGAGGTACGGTAGGACCTGACAGACGGTACAGTCAGGACTCCCCCTACACTGAGGTACGGTAGGACCTGACAGAAGGTACAGTCAGGACTCCCCCTACACTGAGGTATGGTAGGACTTGACATAATAAGGTACAGTCAGGACTCCTCCTACACTGAGGTACTGTAGGACATGACATAATAAGGTACAGTCAGGATCCCCCTACACTGAGGTACGGTAGGACTTGACATAATAAGGTACAGTCAGGACCCCTCCTACACTGAGGTAAGGTAGGACTTGACATAATAAGGTACAGTCAGGACTCCCCCTACACTGAGGTATGGTAGGACTTGACATAATAAGGTACAGTCAGGACTCCCCCTACACTGAGGTATGGTAGGACTTGACATAATAAGGTACAGTCGGGAAGGATTCCCCCCTACACTGAGGTATGGTAGGACTTGACATACTAAGGTACAGTCAGGACCCCCCCTACACTGAGGTATGGTAGGACTTGACATAATAAGGTACAGTCAGGACTCCTCCTACACTGAGGTACGGTAGGACTTGACATAATAAGGTACAGTCAGGAAGGACTCCTCCTACACTGAGGTACGGTAGGACTTGACATAATAAGGTACAGTCAGGACTCCTCCTACACTGAGGTACGGTAGGACTTGACATAATAAGGTACAGTCAGGACTCCTCCTACACTGAGGTACGGTAGGACTTGACATCAGGTACTTACAGTGAAGAGGACAAAGAAGCGCTGGTTCTTCTCCCCGACACAGTTGTTGACCCAGGGACAGTGGTGGTCCATCTTACGGATACAACGCTTACAGATGCTACAGGCGAGGAGAGGGGAGATGGAAAACATACATTAATTCCTTTCACAAAGACCCTGGAAGAAATGTGTGATTACATGACTGTACAACCGTACAAACTTCCATCTCTGTCATGGTGTCTACCTGCAGTGATGAGCCCTCTGTGTCTAGATGTGATGTGTATCTATAGATATCTATACCATCTCTGTCATGGTGTCTACCTGCAGTGGTGAGCCCTCTGTGTCCAGATGTGATGTGTATCTATAGATATCTATACCATCTCTGTCATGGTGTCTACCTGCAGTGGTGAGCCCTCTGTGTCTAGATGTGTATCTATAGATATCTATACCATCTCTGTCATGGTGTCTACCTGCAGTGGTGAGCCCTCTGTGTCTAGATGTGTATCTATAGATATCTATACCATCTCTGTCATGGTGTCTACCTGCAGTGGTGAGCCCTCTGTGTCTAGATGTGTATCTATAGATATCTATACCATCTCTGTCATGGTGTCTACCTGCAGTGATGAGCCCTCTGTGTCTAGATGTGCATCTATAGATATCTATACCATCTCTGTCATGGTGTCTACCTGCAGTGGTGAGCCCTCTGTGTCTAGATGTGCATCTATAGATATCTATACCATCTCTGTCATGGTGTCTACCTGCAGTGATGAGCCCTTTGTGTCTAGATGTGTATCTATAGATATCTATACCATCTCTGTCATGGTGTCTACCTGCAGTGATGAGCCCTCTGTGTCTAGATGTGTATCTATAGATATCTATACCATCTCTGTCATGGTGTCTACCTGCAGTGGTGAGCCCTCTGTGGTTTGATGCTGCAGCACTTGGGACATTTATAGATGACCTCTCCAGGTTTCAGCTGCAGACTGTCCGTGTACTCTTTGGTGGCGTTGCCCTTAGGAACCGCCCCCTGATGGGAGGAGTTAGAACGACATCAGAACAGGAAGGACCTAAAGCAGCTTCAGAGGTTAATCAATACATCAATCTATATAGTCTTTACCCTGAGGAGACATCAATCTATATAGTCTTTACCCTGAGGAGACATCAATCTATATAGTCTTTACCCTGAGGAGAGGAGACATCAATCTATATAGTCTTTACCCTGAGGAGACATCAATCTATATAGTCTTTACCCTGAGGAGAGGACACATCAATCTATATAGTCTTTACCCTGAGGAGAGGACACATCAATCTATATAGTCTTTACCCTGAGGAGACATCAATCTATATAGTCTTTACCCTGAGGAGACATCAATCTATATAGTCTTTACCCTGAGGAGACATCAATCTATATAGTCTTTACCCTGAGGAGACATCAATCTATATAGTCTTTACCCTGAGGAGAGGAGACATCAATCTATATAGTCTTTACCCTGAGGAGACATCAATCTATATAGTCTTTACCCTGAGGAGAGGACACATCAATCTATATAGTCTTTACCCTGAGGAGAGGACACATCAATCTATATAGTCTTTACCCTGAGGAGACATCAATCTATATAGTCTTTACCCTGAGGAGAGGACACATCAATCTATATAGTCTTTACCCTGAGGAGACATCAACATATAGTCTTTACCCTGAGGAGAGGACACATCAATCTATATAGTCTTTACCCTGAGGAGAGGACACATCAATCTATATAGTCTTTACCCTGAGGAGAGGACACATCAATCTATATAGTCTTTACCCCGAGGAGACATCAATCTATATAGTCTTTACCCTGAGGAGAGGACACATCAATCTATATAGTCTTTACCCTGAGGAGAGGAGACAATCTATATAGTCTTTACCCCGAGGACACATCAATCTATATAGTCTTTACCCTGAGGAGACATCAATCTATATAGTCTTTACCCTGAGGAGAGGAGACATCAATCTATATAGTCTTTACCCTGAGGAGACATCAATCTATATAGTCTTTACCCTGAGGAGAGGAGACATCAATCTATATAGTCTTTACCCTGAGGAGAGGACACATCAATCTATATAGTCTTTACCCTGAGGAGAGGAGACATCAATCTATATAGTCTTTACCCTGAGGAGAGGACACATCAATCTATATAGTCTTTACCCTGAGGACACATCAATCTATATAGTCTTTACCCTGAGGAGAGGACACATCAATCTATATAGTCTTTACCCTGAGGACACATCAATCTATATAGTCTTTACCCTGAGGAGACATCAATCTATATAGTCTTTACCCTGAGGAGACATCAATCTATATAGTCTTTACCCTGAGGAGACATCAATCTATATGGTCTTTACCCTGAGGAGAGGAGACATCAATCTATATAGTCTTTACCCTGAGGAGAGGACACATCAATCTATATAGTCTTTACCCTGAGGAGACATCAATCTATATAGTCTTTACCCTGAGGAGACATCAATCTATATAGTCTTTACCCTGAGGAGAGGAGACATCAATCTATATAGTCTTTACCCTGAGGAGACATCAATCTATATAGTCTTTACCCTGAGGAGACATCAATCTATATAGTCTTTACCCTGAGGAGACATCAATCTATATAGTCTTTACCCTGAGGAGACATCAATCTATATAGTCTTTACCCTGAGGAGACATCAATCTATATAGTCTTTACCCTGAGGAGACATCAATCTATATAGTCTTTACCCTGAGGAGACATCAATCTATATAGTCTTTACCCTGAGGAGACATCAATCTATATAGTCTTTACCCTGAGGAGAGGAGACATCAATCTATATAGTCTTTACCCTGAGGAGAGGAGACATCAATCTATATAGTCTTTACCCTGAGGACACATCAATCTATATAGTCTTTACCCTGAGGAGACATCAATCTATATAGTCTTTACCCTGAGGAGAGGAGACATCAATCTATATAGTCTTTACCCTGAGGAGACATCAATCTATATAGTCTTTACCCTGAGGAGAGGACACATCAATCTATATAGTCTTTACCCTGAGGACACATCAATCTATATAGTCTTTACCCTGAGGAGAGGAGACATCAATCTATATAGTCTTTACCCTGAGGAGACATCAATCTATATAGTCTTTACCCTGAGGAGAGGACACATCAATCTATATAGTCTTTACCCTGAGGAGAGGAGACATCAATCTATATAGTCTTTACCCTGAGGAGACATCAATCTATATAGTCTTTACCCTGAGGAGACATCAATCTATATAGTCTTTACCCTGAGGAGAGGACACATCAATCTATATAGTCTTTACCCTGAGGAGAGGAGACATCAATCTATATAGTCTTTACCCTGAGGAGACATCAATCTATATAGTCTTTACCCTGAGGAGAGGACACATCAATCTATATAGTCTTTACCCTGAGGAGACATCAATCTATATAGTCTTTACCCTGAGGAGACATCAATCTATATAGTCTTTACCCTGAGGAGAGGAGACATCAATCTATATAGTCTTTACCCTGAGGAGAGGAGACATCAATCTATATAGTCTTTACCCTGAGGAGAGGACACATCAATCTATATAGTCTTTACCCTGAGGAGAGGAGACAATCTATATAGTCTTTACCCTGAGGAGAGGACACATCAATCTATATAGTCTTTACCCTGAGGAGAGGACACATCAATCTATATAGTCTTTACCCTGAGGAGACATCAATCTATATAGTCTTTACCCTGAGGAGACATCAATCTATATAGTCTTTACCCTGAGGAGACATCAATCTATATAGTCTTTACCCTGAGGAGAGGAGACATCAATCTATATAGTCTTTACCCTGAGGAGACATCAATCTATATAGTCTTTACCCTGAGGAGACATCAATCTATATAGTCTTTACCCTGAGGAGAGGAGACATCAATCTATATAGTCTTTACCCTGAGG
Organism: Salvelinus fontinalis; assembly: GCF_029448725.1. Taxonomy (NCBI): domain Eukaryota; kingdom Metazoa; phylum Chordata; class Actinopteri; order Salmoniformes; family Salmonidae; genus Salvelinus; species Salvelinus fontinalis. The sequence goes on from NW_026600322.1 coordinate 231,868, forward strand.
AGACATTAATCTATATAGTCTTTACCCTGAGGAGACATCAATCTATATAGTCTTTACCCTGAGGAGAGGAGACATCAATCTATATGGTCTTTACCCTGAGGAGACATCAATCTATATAGTCTTTACCCTGAGGAGACATCAATCTATATAGTCTTTACCCTGAGGAGAGGAGACATCAATCTATATAGTCTTTACCCTGAGGACACATCAATCTATATAGTCTTTACCCTGAGGAGACATCAATCTATATAGTCTTTACCCTGAGGACACATCAATCTATATAGTCTTTACCCTGAGGAGAGGAGACATCAATCTATATAGTCTTTACCCTGAGGAGAGGAGACATCAATCTATATAGTCTTTACCCTGAGGAGACATCAATCTATATAGTCTTTACCCTGAGGAGACATCAATCTATATAGTCTTTACCCTGAGGAGAGGAGACATCAATCTATATAGTCTTTACCCTGAGGAGACATCAATCTATATAGTCTTTACCCTGAGGAGAGGAGACATCAATCTATATAGTCTTTACCCTGAGGAGACATCAATCTATATAGTCTTTACCCTGAGGAGACATCAATCTATATAGTCTTTACCCTGAGGAGAGGACACATCAATCTATATAGTCTTTACCCTGAGGAGAGGACACATCAATCTATATAGTCTTTACCCTGAGGAGAGGAGACATCAATCTATATAGTCTTTACCCTGAGGAGACATCAATCTATATAGTCTTTACCCTGAGGAGACATCAATCTATATAGTCTTTACCCTGAGGAGAGGAGACATCAATCTATATAGTCTTTACCCTGAGGAGACATCAATCTATATAGTCTTTACCCTGAGGAGAGGACACATCAATCTATATAGTCTTTACCCTGAGGAGAGGAGACATCAATCTATATAGTCTTTACCCTGAGGACACATCAATCTATATAGTCTTTACCCTGAGGACACATCAATCTATATAGTCTTTACCCTGAGGAGAGGACACATCAATCTATATAGTCTTTACCCTGAGGAGAGGACACATCAATCTATATAGTCTTTACCCTGAGGAGAGGAGACATCAATCTATATAGTCTTTACCCTGAGGAGAGGACACATCAATCTATATAGTCTTTACCCTGAGGAGACATCAATCTATATAGTCTTTACCCTGAGGAGACATCAATCTATATAGTCTTTACCCTGAGGAGAGGACACATCAATCTATATAGTCTTTACCCTGAGGAGAGGACACATCAATCTATATAGTCTTTACCCTGAGGAGACATCAATCTATATAGTCTTTACCCTGAGGAGACATCAATCTATATAGTCTTTACCCTGAGGAGACATCAATCTATATAGTCTTTACCCTGAGGAGACATCAATCTATATAGTCTTTACCCTGAGGAGAGGAGACATCAATCTATATAGTCTTTACCCTGAGGAGAGGACACATCAATCTATATAGTCTTTACCCTGAGGAGAGGACACATCAATCTATATAGTCTTTACCCTGAGGAGAGGACACATCAATCTATATAGTCTTTACCCTGAGGAGACATCAATCTATATAGTCTTTACCCTGAGGAGAGGAGACATCAATCTATATAGTCTTTACCCTGAGGAGACATCAATCTATATAGTCTTTACCCTGAGGAGACATCAATCTATATAGTCTTTACCCTGAGGAGAGGACACATCAATCTATATAGTCTTTACCCTGAGGAGAGGAGACATCAATCTATATAGTCTTTACCCTGAGGAGACATCAATCTATATAGTCTTTACCCTGAGGAGACATCAATCTATATAGTCTTTACCCTGAGGAGACATCAATCTATATAGTCTTTACCCTGAGGAGAGGAGACATCAATCTATATAGTCTTTACCCTGAGGAGACATCAATCTATATAGTCTTTACCCTGAGGAGACATCAATCTATATAGTCTTTACCCTGAGGAGAGGAGACATCAATCTATATAGTCTTTACCCTGAGGAGACATCAATCTATATAGTCTTTACCCTGAGGAGAGGAGACATCAATCTATATAGTCTTTACCCTGAGGAGACATCAATCTATATGGTCTTTACCCTGAGGAGAGGACACATCAATCTATATAGTCTTTACCCTGAGGAGACATCAATCTATATAGTCTTTACCCTGAGGAGAGGAGACATCAATCTATATAGTCTTTACCCTGAGGAGACATCAATCTATATAGTCTTTACCCTGAGGAGAGGAGACATCAATCTATATAGTCTTTACCCTGAGGAGACATCAATCTATATAGTCTTTACCCTGAGGAGACATCAATCTATATAGTCTTTACCCTGAGGAGAGGAGACATCAATCTATATAGTCTTTACCCTGAGGAGACATCAATCTATATAGTCTTTACCCTGAGGAGACATCAATCTATATAGTCTTTACCCTGAGGAGACATCAATCTATATAGTCTTTACCCTGAGGAGACATCAATCTATATAGTCTTTACCCTGAGGACACATCAATCTATATAGTCTTTACCCTGAGGAGAGGACACATCAATCTATATAGTCTTTACCCTGAGGAGAGGAGACATCAATCTATATAGTCTTTACCCTGAGGAGAGGAGACATCAATCTATATAGTCTTTACCCTGAGGAGACATCAATCTATATAGTCTTTACCCTGAGGAGACATCAATCTATATAGTCTTTACCCTGAGGAGACATCAATCTATATAGTCTTTACCCTGAGGAGAGGAGACATCAATCTATATAGTCTTTACCCTGAGGAGAGGACACATCAATCTATATAGTCTTTACCCTGAGGAGACATCAATCTATATAGTCTTTACCCTGAGGAGAGGAGACATCAATCTATATAGTCTTTACCCTGAGGAGACATCAATCTATATAGTCTTTACCCTGAGGAGAGGAGACATCAATCTATATAGTCTTTACCCTGAGGAGAGGAGACATCAATCTATATAGTCTTTACCCTGAGGACACATCAATCTATATAGTCTTTACCCTGAGGAGAGGAGACATCAATCTATATAGTCTTTACCCTGAGGAGAGGAGACATCAATCTATATAGTCTTTACCCTGAGGAGACATCAATCTATATAGTCTTTACCCTGAGGAGACATCAATCTATATAGTCTTTACCCTGAGGAGAGGAGACATCAATCTATATAGTCTTTACCCTGAGGAGACATCAATCTATATAGTCTTTACCCTGAGGAGAGGAGACAATCTATATAGTCTTTACCCTGAGGAGAGGAGACATCAATCTATATAGTCTTTACCCTGAGGAGAGGACACATCAATCTATATAGTCTTTACCCTGAGGAGACATCAATCTATATGGTCTTTACCCTGAGGAGAGGAGACATCAATCTATATAGTCTTTACCCTGAGGAGACATCAATCTATATAGTCTTTACCCTGAGGAGACATCAATCTATATAGTCTTTACCCTGAGGAGACATCAATCTATATAGTCTTTACCCTGAGGAGACATCAATCTATATAGTCTTTACCCTGAGGAGACATCAATCTATATAGTCTTTACCCTGAGGAGACATCAATCTATATAGTCTTTACCCTGAGGAGACATCAATCTATATAGTCTTTACCCTGAGGAGACATCAATCTATATAGTCTTTACCCTGAGGAGACATCAATCTATATAGTCTTTACCCTGAGGAGACATCAATCTATATAGTCTTTACCCTGAGGAGAGGAGACATCAATCTATATAGTCTTTACCCTGAGGAGAGGAGACATCAATCTATATAGTCTTTACCCTGAGGAGACATCAATCTATATAGTCTTTACCCTGAGGAGACATCAATCTATATAGTCTTTACCCTGAGGAGACATCAATCTATATAGTCTTTACCCTGAGGAGAGGAGACATCAATCTATATAGTCTTTACCCTGAGGAGACATCAATCTATATAGTCTTTACCCTGAGGAGAGGACACATCAATCTATATAGTCTTTACCCTGAGGAGACATCAATCTATATAGTCTTTACCCTGAGGAGACATCAATCTATATAGTCTTTACCCTGAGGAGAGGAGACATCAATCTATATAGTCTTTACCCTGAGGAGAGGACACATCAATCTATATAGTCTTTACCCTGAGGAGAGGAGACATCAATCTATATAGTCTTTACCCTGAGGAGAGGACACATCAATCTATATAGTCTTTACCCTGAGGAGACATCAATCTATATAGTCTTTACCCTGAGGAGACATCAATCTATATAGTCTTTACCCTGAGGACACATCAATCTATATAGTCTTTACCCTGAGGAGAGGACACATCAATCTATATAGTCTTTACCCTGAGGAGACATCAATCTATATAGTCTTTACCCTGAGGAGAGGAGACATCAATCTATATAGTCTTTACCCTGAGGAGACATCAATCTATATAGTCTTTACCCTGAGGAGACATCAATCTATATAGTCTTTACCCTGAGGAGAGGACACATCAATCTATATAGTCTTTACCCTGAGGAGACATCAATCTATATAGTCTTTACCCTGAGGAGACATCAATCTATATAGTCTTTACCCTGAGGAGAGGAGACATCAATCTATATAGTCTTTACCCTGAGGAGAGGAGACATCAATCTATATAGTCTTTACCCTGAGGAGAGGACACATCAATCTATATAGTCTTTACCCTGAGGAGAGGACACATCAATCTATATAGTCTTTACCCTGAGGAGAGGAGACATCAATCTATATAGTCTTTACCCTGAGGAGACATCAATCTATATAGTCTTTACCCTGAGGAGAGGAGACATCAATCTATATAGTCTTTACCCTGAGGAGACATCAATCTATATAGTCTTTACCCTGAGGAGACATCAATCTATATAGTCTTTACCCTGAGGAGAGGACACATCAATCTATATAGTCTTTACCCTGAGGAGAGGAGACATCAATCTATATAGTCTTTACCCTGAGGAGACATCAATCTATATAGTCTTTACCCTGAGGAGAGGACACATCAATCTATATAGTCTTTACCCTGAGGAGAGGAGACATCAATCTATATAGTCTTTACCCTGAGGAGACATCAATCTATATAGTCTTTACCCTGAGGAGACATCAATCTATATAGTCTTTACCCTGAGGAGAGGAGACATCAATCTATATAGTCTTTACCCTGAGGAGACATCAATCTATATAGTCTTTACCCTGAGGAGAGGAAAGATCAACGTATAGTCCCCTCTTGTCTCGCCACCCCCCCAGTCTTTCCTTCCTCCCCAGTCTCTCCTTCCTCCCCAGTCTCTCCTCCCCCCCAGTCTTTCCTTCCTCCCCAGTCTCTCCTTCCTCCCCAGTCTCTCCTTCCTCCCCAGTCTCTCCTTCCTCCCCACCCCCTCCAACTTCTCACCGGGTCTGACAGCATGGCACGTAGATGCGAGGCCAGCGCCATGACGGCCAGGAAGTTAAACAGCGCTCCGTTGATCACGGAGTACCACAAGCTCTTGTTTGGCAGCAGCATCACCAGATTGACCACAAAGTCGGCGTAGAGGACCAACAACCAGGTCACCACACCACAGACTATACCACAGCCGTCCTGGATGAACCACAGGCCGTCCTGGTCAGCCGGGGGACACAGAGGACCAGCTCCTGCCCCAGCCTCGGGGTCATCGTCAGCTGACAGCAGGGGTTGGTGCTGCTCTGTGTCACGCTGCCGGTGGCCTGAAGACTGCATCCTGCCCTGGAAGGAGGGGGAGGACAGAGATGGAGAGACGGGGGGGTAGGAGGGAGAGGACAGAGATGGAGAGACGGGGGGGAGGAGGGGGAGGACAGAGATGGAGAGACGGGGGGGAGGATGGGGAGGACAGAGATGGAGAGACAAGACGGGGGGGTAGGAGGGAGAGGACAGAGATGGAGAGACGGGGGGGAGGAGGGGGAGGACAGAGATGGAGAGACGGGGGGGAGGATGGGGAGGACAGAGATGGAGAGACAAGACGGGGGGGGGGGAGGAGGGGGAGGACAGAGATGGAGAGACGGGGGGGAAGGAGGGGGAGGACAGAGATGGAGAGACGGGGGGGAAGGAGGGGGAGGACAGAGATGGAGAGACGGGGGGGAAGGAGGGGGAGGACAGAGATGGAGAGACGGGGGGGAAGGAGGGGGAGGACAGAGATGGAGAGACGGGGGGGAAGGAGGGGGAGGACAGAGATGGAGAGACGGGGGGGAAGGAGGGGGAGGACAGAGATGGAGAGACGGGGGGGAAGGAGGGGGAGGACAGAGATGGAGAGACAAGACGGGGGGGAAGGAGGGGGAGGACAGAGATGGAGAGACGGGGGGATGAAAGGGGGAGGACAGAGATGGAGACAAGACGGGGGGGAAGACAGATGGAGAGATGACGGGGGGAAGGATGGGGAGACAAGACAGGGGGGAAGGAGGGGGAGGACAGAGATGGAGAGACGGGGGGAAGGAGGGGGAGGACAGAGATGGAGAGACAAGACGGGGGGGAAGACAGATGGAGAGATGACGGGGGGGAAGGATGGGGAGACAAGACAGGGGGGAAGGAGGGGGAGGACAGATGGAGAGACAAGACGGGGGAGAAGGAGGGGGAGGACAGATTGAGAGACAAGACGGGGGGGAAGGAGGGGGAGGACAGATGGAGAGACAAGACGGGGGAGAAGGAGGGGGAGGACAGATGGAGAGAAAAGGCATCAGAAATAGTCATTTAACAAAAGTCTATTTCATGGCTCCTCAAAATAGTCTTCTACCCTTGCTGTGCTGTAAAGTCCATTATCTACAGGACCACAGTCCATTATCTACAGGACCACAGTCCATTATCTACAGGACCACAGTCCATTAACTACAGGACCACAGTCCATTAACTACAGGACCACAGTCCATTAACTACAGGACCACAGTCCATTAACTACAGGACCACAGTCCATTAACTACAGGACCACAGGCCATTAACTACAGGACCACAGTCCATTAACTACAGGACCACAGTCCATTATCTACAGGACCACAGTCCATTAACTACAGGACCACAGTCCATTAACTACAGGACCACAGGCCATTAACTACAGGACCACAGTCCATTATCTACAGGACCACAGTCCATTAACTACAGGACCACAGTCCATTAACTACAGGACCACAGGCCATTAACTACAGGACCACAGGCCATTAACTACAGGACCACAGTCCATTAACTACAGGACCACAGTCCATTATCTACAGGACCACAGTCCATTAACTACAGGACCACAGGCCATTATCTACAGGACCACAGGCCATTAACTACAGGACCACAGTCCATTATCTACAGGACCACAGTCCATTAACTACAGGACCACAGTCCATTAACTACAGGACCACAGTCCATTAACTACAGGACCACAGTCCATTATCTACAGGACCACAGTCCATTAACTACAGGACCACAGGCCATTATCTACAGGACCACAGGCCATTAACTACAGGACCACAGTCCATTATCTACAGGACCACAGTCCATTAACTACAGGACCACAGTCCATTAACTACAGGACCACAGTCCATTAACTACAGGACCACAGGCCATTATCTACAGGACCACAGGCCATTAACTACAGGACCACAGTCCATTATCTACAGGACCACAGTCCATTAACTACAGGACCACAGTCCATTAACTACAGGACCACAGTCCATTATCTACAGGACCACAGGCCATTAACTACAGGACCACAGTCCATTATCTACAGGACCACAGTCCATTATCTACAGGACCACAGGCCATTATCTACAGGACCACAGGCCATTAACTACAGGACCACAGTCCATTATCTACAGGACCACAGTCCATTATCTACAGGACCACAGTCCATTAACTACAGGACCACAGTCCATTAACTACAGGACCACAGTCCATTATCTACAGGACCACAGTCCATTAACTACAGGACCACAGTCCATTAACTACAGGACCACAGTCCATTATCTACAGGACCACAGTCCATTAACTACAGGACCACAGTCCATTATCTACAGGACCACAGTCCATTATCTACAGGACCACAGGCCATTAACTACAGGACCACAGGCCATTAACTACAGGACCACAGTCCATTAACTACAGGACCACAGTCCATTAACTACAGGACCACAGTCCATTATCTACAGGACCACAGTCCATTATCTACAGGACCACAGTCCATTATCTACAGGACCACAGTCCATTATCTACAGGACCACAGTCCATTATCTACAGGACCACAGTCCATTAACTACAGGACCACAGTCCATTAACTACAGGACCACAGTCCATTATCTACAGGACCACAGTCCATTATCTACAGGACCACAGTCCATTATCTACAGGACCACAATCCATTATCTACAGGACCACAGTCCATTATCTACAGGACCACAGTCCATTATCTACAGGACCACAGGCCATTAACTACAGGACCACAGTCCATTAACTACAGGACCACAGTCCATTAACTACAGGACCACAGTCCATTAACTACAGGACCACAGTCCATTATCTACAGGACCACAGTCCATTATCTACAGGACCACAGCCCATTAACTACAGGACCACAGTCCATTATCTACAGGACCACAGGCCATTAACTACAGGACCACAGTCCATTATCTACAGGACCACAGGCCATTATCTTCAGGACCACAGTCCATTATCTACAGGACCACAGTCCATTATCTACAGGACCACAGTCCATTAACTACAGGACCACAGTCCATTAACTACAGGACCACAGTCCATTATCTACAGGACCACAGTCCATTATCTACTGCCTGGTTCCTGTCTGCTGCCTGGTTCCTGTCTGCTGCCTGGTTCCTGTCTGCTGCCTGGTTCCTGTCTGCTGCCTGGTTCCTGTCTGCTGCCTGGTTCCTGTCTGCTGCCTGGTTCTGCTAACCAGCGCCTGCTGACCTCGTCAGAGAGTCGCCCCTAGTACAGCCGAGGTATCTGACCTCGTCAGAGTCACCCCTAGTACAGCCTAGGTATCTGACCTCGTCAGAGAGTCACCCCTAGTACAGCCTAGGTATCTGACCTCGTCAGAGAGTCACCCCTAGTACAGCCTAGGTATCTGACCTCGTCAGAGTCACCCCTAGTACAGCCTAGGTATCTGACCTCGTCAGAGAATCATCCCTAGTACAGCCTAGGTATCTGACCTCGTCAGAGAGTCGCCCCTAGTACAGCCTAGGTATCTGACCTCGTCAGAGAGTCACCCCTATCTACAGGACCACAGTCCATTATCTACAGGACCACAGTCCATTATCTACAGGACCACAGGCCATTAACTACAGGACCACAGTCCATTAACTACAGGACCACAGGCCATTATCTACAGGACCACAGGCCATTATCTACAGGACCACAGTCCATTAACTACAGGACCACAGTCCATTAACTACAGGACCACAGTCCATTATCTACAGGACCACAGTCCATTATCTACAGGACCACAGTCCATTATCTACAGGACCACAATCCATTATCTACAGGACCACAGTCCATTATCTACAGGACCACAGTCCATTATCTACAGGACCACAGGCCATTAACTACAGGACCACAGTCCATTAACTACAGGACCACAGGCCATTATCTACAGGACCACAGGCCATTATCTACAGGACCACAGTCCATTAACTACAGGACCACAGTCCATTAACTACAGGACCACAGTCCATTATCTACAGGACCACAGTCCATTATCTACAGGACCACAGTCCATTATCTACAGGACCACAATCCATTATCTACAGGACCACAGTCCATTATCTACAGGACCACAGTCCATTATCTACAGGACCACAATCCATTATCTACAGGACCACAGTCCATTATCTACAGGACCACAGTCCATTATCTACAGGACCACAGTCCAACTATTGGACTTTATTTGGACTGAATGTGGTAGAATCTTTGAATAAATCATTCTAAAGCTTCTCTCCGTCTCCCCTAAAACTTCAGTCAAACACCGAGAGGTGAGTCAACCTTGAACTCTCAACTCCCACAGCACAGGGCCCAGATAGAGCCCTGCTGTCTGCTGCCTGGTTCCTGTCTGCTGCCTGGTTCCTGTCTGCTGCCTGGTTCCTGTCTGCTGCCTGGTTCCTGTCTGCTGCCTGGTTCCTGTCTGCTGCCTGGTTCCTGTCTGCTGCCTGGTTCCTGTCTGCTGCCTGGTTCCTGTCTGCTGCCTGGTTCCTGTCTGCTGCCTGGTTCCTGTCTGCTGCCTGGTTCCTGTCTGCTGCCTGGTTCTGCTAACCAGCGCCTGCTGACCTCGTCAGAGAGTCGCCCCTAGTACAGCCGAGGTATCTGACCTCGTCAGAGTCACCCCTAGTACAGCCTAGGTATCTGACCTCGTCAGAGAGTCACCCCTAGTACAGCCTAGGTATCTGACCTCGTCAGAGAGTCACCCCTAGTACAGCCTAGGTATCTGACCTCGTCAGAGTCACCCCTAGTACAGCCTAGGTATCTGACCTCGTCAGAGAATCATCCCTAGTACAGCCTAGGTATCTGACCTCGTCAGAGAGTCGCCCCTAGTACAGCCTAGGTATCTGACCTCGTCAGAGAGTCACCCCTAGCACAGCCTAGGTATCTGACCTCGTCAGAGTCACCCCTAGCACAGCCTAGGTATCTGACCTCATCAGAGAGTCACCCCTAGTACAGCCTAGGTATCTGACCTCGTCAGAGAGTCACCCCTAGTACAGCCTAGGTATCTGACCTCGTCAGAGAGTCACCCCTAGTACAGCCTAGGTATCTGACCTCGTCAGAGAGTCACCCCTAGTACAGCCTAGGATCTGACCTCGTCAGAGAGTCACCCCTAGTACAGCCTAGGTATCTGACCTCGTCAGAGAGTCACCCCTAGTACAGCCTAGGTATCTGACCTCGTCAGAGAGTCACCCCTAGTACAGCCTAGGTATCTGACCTCGTCAGAGAGTCACCCCTAGTACAGCCTAGGTATCTGACCTCGTCAGAGAGTCACCCCTAGTACAGCCTAGGTATCTGACCTCATCAGAGCGTCGCCCCTAGTACAGATAATTTGATAAGTCCGTCTGGATAAGAGCTTAATGACTCAAATGTAGACATCACTAATTGGTCTTTGTACGAGGTGTTGATGTTACTCCCTGTTCAAACAGTTGGCACACAGTTCAGACACTCGTCGGTACAACACATGCAACCAGAGGTCTCTTCACCGTCCCCAGGTCCAGAACAGAGGCTGGGAAACACACAGTATTAAATCGAGCCATGACTACATGGAACTCTCTGGTAACCCAGGTAACAAGGTACCAATACAACCAGATTAAAGAACACCTAACTGCACATAGGGCTGTGTCTCTTCACAGTCCCATTTCATAACTGTAGTAGACAGACACCAGACCTAGGCTACAGGTTACCCCCTACATAACTGTAGTAGACAGACACCAGACCTGGGCTACAGGTTACCCCCTACATAACTGTAGTAGACAGACACCAGACCTGGGCTACAGGTTACCCCCTACATAACTGTAGTAGACAGACACCAGACCTGGGCTACAGGTTACCCCCTACATAACCGTAGTAGACAGACACCAGACCTGGGCTACAGGTTACCCCCTACATAACCGTAGTAGACAGACACCAGACCTGGGCTACAGGTTACCCCCTACATAACTGTAGTAGACAGACACCAGACCTGGGCTACAGGTTACCCCCTACATAACTGTAGTAGACAAGACACCAGACCTGGGCTACAGGTTACCCCCTACATAACTGTAGTAGACAAGACACCAGACCTGGGCTACAGGTTACCCCCTACATAACTGTAGTAGACAGACACCAGACCTGGGCTACAGGTTACCCCCTACATAACTGTAGTAGACAGACACCAGACCTGGGCTACAGGTTACCTCCTACATAACTGTAGTAGACAGACACCAGACCTGGGCTACAGGTTACCCCCTACATAACTGTAGTAGACAGACACCAGACCTGGGCTACAGGTTACCCCCTACATAACTGTAGTAGACAGACACCAGACCTGGGCTACAGGTTACCCCCTACATAACTGTAGTAGACAGACACCAGACCTGGGCTACAGGTTACCCCCTACATAACTGTAGTAGACAGACACCAGACCTGGGCTACAGGTTACCCCCTACATAACTGTAGTAGACAGACACCAGCCCTGGGCTACAGGTTACCCCCTACATAACTGTAGTAGACAGACACCAGACCTGGGCTACAGGTTACCCCCTACATAACTGTAGGGTGGTAACCAGTCCTCCTCTTTCTACAGGAAGCCCTAGCCTACAGGAAGCCCTAGCCTAGAAGGAAGCCCTAGCCTAGAAGGAATCCCTAGCCTAGAAGGAAGCCCTAGCCTACAGGAAGCCCTAGCCTACAGGAAGCCCTAGCCTACAGGAAGCCCTAGCCTACAGGAAGCCCTAGCCTCTGTCTGTATGTTGTGTAGAACTAGTAGTATCTAAACGAGGTGTAATAGCCGTCTCCACAACACACCAACCAGATGTAACTCACCACAGTGTGTCCTCTTCACAATGGCCCTTCTAACGTCCGTCTACTCCTCTCCTCTGGCCTGCTGTGTTGGGGGAGTAGGGGAACGTTGTTGGCTACACAACCTCATCCAGGCCCAAATACCTGCGCAGACACACACCATGTTAGACCATGAGCCACGGAAGTGTGTCAGCAATGTGAGGTGGTGGAGTGCCAAGTGTGTGTGTGTGTGTGTGTGTGTGTGTGTGTGTGTGTGTGTGTGTGTGTGTGTGTGTGTGTGTGTGTGTGTGTGTATTCTCACAGATGCAAGCCAGATCTGCAAACTGGCGTCTATCCCTTCCACAACAGCATATTTCCCTGATGGGGACACAAACACACATCCATGTATCTTTCTCCCACACCCCTGTCTGTACAAACACACATCCATGTATCTTTCTCCCACACCCCTGTCTGTACAAACACACATCCATGTAGCTTTCTCCCACACCCCTGTCTGTCTGTATAAACCCACATCCATGTATCTTTCTCCCTCACCCCTGTCTGTACAAACACACATCCATGTATCTTTCTCCCTCACCCCTGTCTGTCTGTACAAACACACATCCATGTAGCTTTCTCCCTCACCCCTGTCTGTACAAACACACATCCATGTATCTTTCTCCCACACCCCTGTTTGTCTGTATAAACACACATCCATGTAGCCTTCTCCCTCACCCCTGTCTGTCTGTACAAACACACATCCATGTATCTTTCTCCCACACCCCTGTCTGTATAAACACACATCCATGTAGCCTTCTCCCACACCCCTGTCTGTCTGTATAAACACACATCCATGTATCTTTCTCCCACACCCCTGTCTGTATAAACACACATCCATGTAGCCTTCTCCCACACCCCTGTCTGTCTGTACAAACACACATCCATGTATCTTTCTCCCACACCCCTGTCTGTCTGTACAAACACATTCACCTACTTGAGTCTAAAGGTCAGATGTGTCATTTGTGTATAAATATGATCCAGGCCAGGTTTAATGTTAACTAGGCTGAGCATTTAGATGCCCAAGAGTTACAATGAGCTTGCCCTGAATAACATAGTGTGCGTCCCCAATGACACTATAAAGGGGAATAGGGAGTCATTTAGGACGCTGTCATGTCCACACAACGAGTAGAGAAACAGCACAACCGTGGCTGTAGTATCGGCTATCATTCAGTCAAGCTCCACCTTCCTCTGCAGTTGAGGAAACTCACTCATCTCCTAATAGTCGGGTCTGGTATGTTGTCTACAAAAGCCTGCCTACGGTCACACCCCATACACTCTTTAAATAGCCTGGACTAGCAGGCTCGTACATGCAGTGATAGCCAGTGACAGGTTATGACTACCCACACATGCCACATTGTTCTGATCCAGTCCACATCGTCTCTTTGGTTTACTGTGTTATGAGAAGAACACCTGTCATATCTGATCTACTAGCAATTCATTTGATCAGTACTTTCTGAAGAACATTTATTCTGGTTTGAACATGTTTCTTTAGTAGCTAACCTTACTAGTAACTAATGTGTGAAACATTTTTTGTATGATTATTCCCCACAACACATTTGTTATATCTGTTTGAGCGACAAGACACACAACAGCGGATGTATGAACGGATTAAAATGGTAAATTATATTAGCTAAACTAGCTACAATTATTAACTTCAGCAAATCATTCAAACAAATAAGAAAGCAATCGCTCTTCACGAGTCGTGATTAACGTTAGCTAGCATTGACAACATGTTACAACGGCTGCTATTTTGCCCTAATTGACCAACAATTGTTCCTAGCTAAATCAAAGCTTAGCTAGCCAGTTAGCATAACAATACCAAATGTTTATAACTAACCCCTCTCGTTGTTGTATCTGTGACAATACTGCCGATTCTGTTAGCATAGTTAAGTTAACTGGCCAAACTAGCTAACGTATCTGTCGCTTCTTACCACAATGTTCCTTGTTCGAGACCAGACGTGGATGTATGTCTTCGGTTACATTTTTATACTGTGTATTATTTTCATCCCAAAGAAATCCACAAACAACCACCATCTTCACCCTCCGTCTCTCTCTCTCACACACAACTCACACCAACACTAACAGCTGGAGGAATTACTTCCGGGTGTAGCTTTTTCCTGGTTGTCTGTACGGTGAGTCGGTTGTTGACAACCGAAGCGTTTTAGCAAAGCCGATTTATGGTCAAACTGGATTCTGCATTGTCCGAACAGCATTTACGGTGATGCGGCTCTGCAGATGCAGGGCATTCATACTTCTTAAACTTCGCAGAGCCACAAATATAATGAGACAGACATTTCACCGGATGTATAAATGTGAAGCATCCGCTTGGGGGTTTCCTCTCACTACCAAATATGGTGATGAGAGGAAGCCCAGTGGTCTGCAGTGGGAGAAGATGGAACGAAATGTTCTCATCGATTAAACAAATGATCTCAATAAATGTTTCTGTTCCCAAAAACGTTAATATGTTACGAACAGAGTGGACTAATTTTTTTTAGACATTACCCTTTGCCAAAATAAACAAAAAAAGCGTTGTTTAGAAGGAGCGCAAGGGTAAATTGAGATTTTGCACACACGCACTTCATAACGGAAATATGCAAATATATGCTAGAACGAAAGACTTCATAATGGTGACGTTAATTGACTGATATTATCTCATAGAACAAAACCTATAAGATCTCCTAAGCCTGTGTTTACCTCAGACCTTATTTTTGGGCGTTTATCCCATAACCCTATTCTTTCCCCATTCATTTTCGCCATAGGAACGGCTGAACGAACCAGAGGTAACTCATATAAGGGTTGTAGGACTACAAGCTGGCGAGCTCTATAAAAACCAGGCAAGATCTATACTTGGAGTCCTTGGAGTTTCACATTCCAAGCATCTCTGTTTTCTCCGCTTATTAGATGGCGCTGTTTCATGGTTTCAAGTCTGGGACAGGAAGTTACCGGTATGTTGGTGAACAGCGCCATCCAGTGGACTAGAGTGAACGTGCACCTGGTGGTCTCTAAAGTCACATAGCAGCTGAGAGGTGGACGTGATCATTTCCATGCGAGTTGGTACTCTTGGTACTGTGGTTAGCGCGCAGTACCAGGCAGGAGGGACAACTCGTTTGGTACTGTAATAAATACCATTTAAAATAACACAAGCATATTGCTATTACGTTGTTATAACTAACTTCTTTCAAAACAGGGTTTCTCACAAACTCATAAGCAGATACTGAGACCCACACACACCCAAGGACAGAGGGCTGGCACAGACCTTTCATAAACACTGATAAGGCAGGAAAGGCCTGGATCAAAAGGGTGCTTGGGTCTGCATTTCACGAGATACTGAGACACACACACACCCAAGGACAGAGGGCTGAGGCAAACCTTTCATAAAAACTGAAAACAGGAACGTCTACGCACACACAACATCTCCTGTATTAGCTGAACATTTCACAGAGACACACAGATATGTCAAAATAGGAACATCTACGCACACACCTAAACTCCTGTTTTAGCTGAACATTTCTGAAGACAAAGAACTACTCAGAGCCAATGGGACAGTGATACTAGCCTGAAGGGGACCTCGCCCAACTCATCAGGACCAACCAGAAGACCAGATCTACCAGACTCAACCTACTTCATTTATCATATATAATGTCTGCACAAAATGTTTAGAGGGCTTTTTTCGGATAGTTCCATTTGAGCTTGATGAATGAGTCCGTGCACGCTATTTCAGATATCTTTACCTCTGAATAAATTGCTTTTAATTAAACCTTATCCACCCTGTCCAGAGTCTCTACTTCGTCTCAGTTCTCCAGTAAACTTGTGATATCAACAGTACCAAAGTGTGTTTCGGTTGAACTTAAGTCATAGTTAGCTAGCTAAAATAAAGTGGTCAAGTTATTTATTAGGAATTTATTTGGTGGTTTTATTTAGTCGTTTTGTATGGCTAGGCTTCATTGTGTTGACTGTGATGTGTTTTGTCTGTGGGTAAAAACAGCGAGGTGAAAAATACTTCAACACTGAACAAAAATATAAATGCGACATGTAAAGATTTGGTTCCATGTTTCATGACCAAACATTGTTTTCCCCCAGAAATGTTCCATACGCACAAAACGCTTATTTCTCTCAAATTTTGAGCACAAATTTGTTCAAATCCCTGTTAGGGAGCATTTCTCCTTTGCCAAGATAATCCACTTTACAGGTGTGGCATAACAAGAAGCTGATTAAACAGCGTGATCATTACACAGGAGCACCTTGTGCTGGGGGGGCACACAATACCACAGATGTCTCAAGTTTTGAGGGAGCGTGCAATTGTCATGCTGACTGCAGGAATGTCCACTAGAGCGGTTGCCAGAGATGTGAATGTTTAGAGAATTTAGCAGCCCAAGACCTTCACATCCGGCGAGGAGGGGTGGAGAAAAATGTATTCTGATTGGCTGGGCCTGGCTCCCCAGTGGGTGGGCCTGGCTGTCAAGTGGGTGGGCCTATGCCCTTCCAGGCCCACTCATGGCTGTGCCCCTGCCCAGTCAACTGAAATCCATAGATTAGGGCCTTATGAATTACTGATTTCCTTATATGAACTGTAACTCAATAAAATCTATGAAATTGTCACGTTTATATTTTTGTTCAGTATAACTATATGGTGGAGTAATTGTTTTCATGCTCAGAGAAACCACAAGGAGGAACTGGTGCTCACTGTCAGCCTGGGCACCATTTACACCTTGTCAGGTAATCTGCCACATTGGCCAACCTGGTTGAGACCTGCTTGACAGGCCATGATGTCAATCACGAGGTGCAGAAAGAAATCTATAGGAGTTTATCAATAGGAGTGTGAGGGTTCCTGTTGTGAGGGTTCCGGTTGTGAGGGTTCCGGTTGTGAGGGTTCCTGTTGTGAGGGTTCCTGTTGTGAGGGTTCCTGTTGTGAGGGTTCCGGTTCTGAGGGTTCCTCTTGTGAGGGTTCCTGTTGTGAGGGTTCCGGTTCTGAGGGTTCCTGTTGTGAGGGTTCCGGTTCTGAGGGTTCCTGTTGTGAGGGATCCGGTTGTGAGGGTTTAAGTTCTGAGTTTGTTGAGTGTGAGAGCAGTCCCTCTCCTCCTATCTCCTCTTGTCTCCTCCTATCCTATCCTCTCTCCATTCCTCTCCTCACCACAAAATCAACAACTAGATAACAGAGTAGTGTTCTGTCTCTACGGTCGAGACCAGTAGTCTAACAGAGTAGTGTTCTGTCTCTATGGTCCAGACCAGTAGTCTAACAGAGTAGTGTTCTGTCTCTATGGTCCAGACCAGTAGTCTAACAGAGTAGTGTTCTGTCTCTATGGTCCAGACCAGTAGTCTAACAGAGTAGTGTTCTGTCTCTATGGTCCAGACCAGTAGTCTAACAGAGTAGTGTTCTGTCTCTATGGTCCAGACCAGTAGTCTAACAGAGTAGTGTTCTGTCTCTACGGTCCAGACCAGTAGTCTAACAGAGTAGTGTTCTGTCTCTACGGTCGAGACCAGTAGTCTAACAGAGTAGTGTTCTGTCTCTACGGTCCAGACCAGTAGTCTAACAGAGTAGTGTTCTGTCTCTACGGTCCAGACCAGTAGTCTAACAGAGTAGTGTTCTGTCTCTATGGTCCAGACCAGTAGTCTAACAAAGTAGTGTTCTGTCTCTATGGTCCAGACCAGTAGTCTAACAGAGTAGTGTTCTGTCTCTACGGTCCAGACCAGTAGTCTAACAGAGTAGTGTTGTCTCTATGGTCCAGACCAGTAGTCTAACAGAGTAGTGTTGTCTCTATGGTCCAGACCAGTAGTCTAACAGAGTAGTGTTCTGTCTCTACGGTCCAGACCAGTAGTCTAACAGAGTAGTGTTCTGTCTCTATGGTCCAGACCAGTAGTCTAACAGAGTAGTGTTCTGTCTCTATGGTCCAGACCAGTAGTCTAACAGAGTAGTGTTGTCTCTATGGTCCAGACCAGTAGTCTAACAGAGTAGTGTTCTGTCTCTACGGTCCAGACCAGTAGTCTAACAGAGTAGTGTTGTCTCTATGGTCCAGACCAGTAGTCTAACAGAGTAGTGTTCTGTCTCTATGGTCCAGACCAGTAGTCTAACAGAGTAGTGTTGTCTCTACGGTCCAGACCAGTAGTCTAACAGAGTAGTGTTCTGTCTCTATGGTCCAGACCAGTAGTCTAACAGAGTAGTGTTCTGTCTCTATGGTCCAGACCAGTAGTCTAACAGAGTAGTGTTGTCTCTATGGTCCAGACCAGTAGTCTAACAGAGTAGTGTTGTCTCTATGGTCCAGACCAGTAGTCTAACAGAGTAGTGTTGTCTCTATGGTCCAGACCAGTAGTCTAACAGAGTAGTGTTCTGTCTCTATGGTCCAGACCAGTAGTCTAACAGAGTAGTGTTGTCTCTACGGTCCAGACCAGTAGTCTAACAGAGTAGTGTTCTGTCTCTATGGTCCAGACCAGTAGTCTAACAGAGTAGTGTTGTCTCTATGGTCCAGACCAGTAGTCTAACAGAGTAGTGTTGTCTCTACGGTCCAGACCAGTAGTCTAACAGAGTAGTGTTCTGTCTCTACGGTCCAGACCAGTAGTCTAACAGAGTAGTGTTCTGTCTCTATGGTCCAGACCAGTAGTCTAACAGAGTAGTGTTCTGTCTCTATGGTCCAGACCAGTAGTCTAACAGAGTAGTGTTCTGTCTCTATGGTCCAGACCAGTAGTCTAACAGAGTAGTGTTGTCTCTATGGTCCAGACCAGTAGTCTAACAGAGTAGTGTTGTCTCTACGGTCCAGACCAGTAGTCTAACAGAGTAGTGTTGTCTCTATGGTCCAGACCAGTAGTCTAACAGAGTAGTGTTCTGTCTCTATGGTCCAGACCAGTAGTCTAACAGAGTAGTGTTCTGTCTCTATGGTCCAGACCAGTAGTCTAACAGAGTAGTGTTCTGTCTCTACGGTCCAGACCAGTAGTCTAACAGAGTAGTGTTCTGTCTCTATGGTCCAGACCAGTAGTCTAACAGAGTAGTGTTCTGTCTCTATGGTCCAGACCAGTAGTCTAACAGAGTAGTGTTCTGTCTCTACGGTCCAGACCAGTAGTCTAACAGAGTAGTGTTCTGTCTCTATGGTCCAGACCAGTAGTCTAACAGAGTAGTGTTGTCTCTATGGTCCAGACCAGTAGTCTAACAGAGTAGTGTTCTGTCTCTACGGTCCAGACCAGTAGTCTAACAGAGTAGTGTTCTGTCTATATGGTCCAGACCAGTAGTCTAACAGAGTAGTGTTGTCTCTATGGTCCAGACCAGTAGTCTAACAGAGTAGTGTTGTCTCTATGGTCCAGACCAGTAGTCTAACAGAGTAGTGTTGTCTCTATGGTCCAGACCAGTAGTCTAACAGAGTAGTGTTCTGTCTCTATGGTCCAGACCAGTAGTCTAACAGAGTAGTGTTGTCTCTATGGTCCAGACCAGTAGTCTAACAGAGTAGTGTTCTGTCTCTATGGTCCAGACCAGTAGTCTAACAGAGTAGTGTTCTGTCTCTACGGTCCAGACCAGTAGTCTAACAGAGTAGTGTTCTGTCTCTATGGTCCAGACCAGTAGTCTAACAGAGTAGTGTTCTGTCTCTATGGTCCAGACCAGTAGTCTAACAGAGTAGTGTTCTGTCTCTACGGTCCAATTGGTAGTTATAGTCTTGTCCCATCGCTGCAACTCCCGTACGAACTCTGGAGAGGTGAAGGTCGGGAGCCATGCGTCCTCCAAAACACGACCCAACCAAGCCGTACTGCTTCTTGACACAATGTCCACTTAACCCGGACGCCAGGCACACCAACCTGTCGGAGGAAACACTGTACACCTGGTGACCGTGTCAGCGTGCACTGCACCCGGCCCGCCACAGGAGTCGCTAGAACGCGATGGCCAAACCCTCCCCTAACCCGGACGACGCACTCTCCCACGCTGAATAGCCTGAAGCCACAGGGCTCTTCTCACAGCCTATATTTCCCTAGCGGGAGCATTGCAAACTGTAGGTCGGGACTTTTGACCTGGACACATGTACAGTGCATTTGGGAAAGTATTCAGACCCCTTGACTTTATCCACATTACAGCCTTATTCGATTTTTTTTTTTTTTTTTACGTCTTCATCAATCTACACACAATACCCCATAAAGACAAAGTGAAAACAGGTTAACATTTTTTACAGGTTTACAGGTCAAAAAATATTAAAACAGAAATACCATATTTATATAACTATTCAGACCCTTTGCTATGAGACTCAAAATTGAGCTCAGGTGCATCCTGTTTCCATTGATCATCCTTGAGATGTTTCTACAACTTGATTGGAGTCCACCTGTGGTTAATTCAACTGATTGGACATGATGTGGAAAGGCACACACTTGACAGTGCATGTCAGAGCGAAAACCAAGCCATGAGGTCGAAGGAATTGTCCGTAGAGCTCCGAGACAAGATTGTGTCGAGGCACAGATCTGAGGCGGTGGCCAAGAACCCAATGGTCATTCTGACAGAGCTCCAGAGTTCCTCTGTGGAGATGGGAGAACCTTCCAGAAGGACAACAATCTCTCCAGCACTCCACCAATCAGGCCTTTATGGTAGAGTGGCCAGACGGAAGCCACTCCTCAGTAAAAGATATGACAGCCTGCTTGGAGTTTGCCAAAAGGCACCTAAAGGACTCTCAGACCATGCGAAACAAGATTCTCTGGTCTGATGAAACTAAGATTGAACTCTTTGGCCTGAATGCCAAGTGTCACGTCTGGAGGAAACCTGGCATTGTCCCTACGGTGACGCATGGTGATGGCTGCACCATGCTGTGGGGATTTCTTTCAGCTTCAGGGACTGGGAGACTAGTCAGCATTGAGGGAAAGATGAACAGAGCAAAGTACAGAGAGATCCTTGATGAAAACCTGCTCCAGAGCGCTCAGGACCTCAGACTGGGGCGAAGGTTCACCTTCCAACAGGACAACGACCCTAAGCACACAGCCAAGACAACGCAGGAGTGGCTTCGAGACAAGTTTCAATGTCCTTGAGTGGCCCAGCCTTGAACCTGATCAAACATCTCTGGAGAGACCTGAAAATAGCTGTGCAGCAACACTCCCCATCCAACATGACAGAGCTTGAGAGGATCTGCAGAGAAGAATGGGAGATACTCCCCAAATACAGGTGTGCCAAGCTTGTAGCGTCATACCCAAGAAGACTCAATGCTGTAATCGCTGCCAAAGGTGCTTCAACAAAGTACTGAGTAAAGGATCTGAATACTTATGTAAATGTGATATTTCAGTTTTTTCTTTTTAATACATTTGCAAATTTCCTAAACCTGTTTTTGCTTTGTTATTATGGGGTATTGTGTGTAGATTGATGAGGGGGAAAAATGTATTTAATCCAATTTTAGAATAAGTCTGTAACGTAACAAAATGTGGAAAAAGTCAAGGGGTCTGAATACTTTCCCGAATGCAAAACACAGCAGCTTTTACAACACACCAGCTTTCATTTCCGTGTAGCACAAAAATCAACTTGGTTATTTTACAATGGGGGGTCAATGGGAAAGAACATTCGTTTTCCCCAATTTGTGGGCGAGGAGAATTCCTTATTAGGTGAATATGGACTGGGGGTATAAAGCGAGGGTGAGCAGCTTGCTAGCGGAGGAAGACGAGAGGGAAGGATGGAAAAAGTGAGGAGAGGCTCTGTTTTCACTCTCACCTAAGAAGCGGGTGAACAGAGCTTTCGCAGGGCTGTAGCAGGGCTGTGGGTGAAGATGGGATAGGATTAGCTCTAAGCCTGCTCCCGGCAGATGCTCCCGCTCCTTTGGGCTCATCTCAGTTTAGCGTGGAAAGCTCCTAACGCTATAGAGAGGCTGGACGAACAGGCTTATTCTGTTACAAGTTAAGCCAAACGGGGGGGTGTCAGGCCTAATGGCAGCACTGTAGCACACAGCAGCAGGTGGTCACACTCCGAGAAACACTCATCTAAATAACAGCACAGATCGGAAGGGTACACTTCTTCCTGGCTTTTACTTCCTGCTTCGCTCCTATCGGTCCACTCACAACGGTCCACCCATTATGACATCATTGACTTGAATGGGGAGGCCTGTTCTAAAAACTAAAGGATTAAATCTATTTGTATCATCAGTTGCGTACAAGGTCCAACAGAAACGTGATATTCACTCTAACCAGGGAGAGATTCACATACTGTAGACATAACACGTGGTCATCCCTACTGCCTCTGATCTGGAGGACTCACTAAACAGAGAACATCCCTGGTCATCCCTACTGCCTCTGATCTGGAGGACTCACTAAACACAAATGCATCATTTGTAAATGATGAGCCTAGTGGTTAGTGTGTAGGGGCGGTAGGTAGACTAGTGGTTAGTGTGTAGGGGCGTTAGGTAGACTAGTGGTTAGAGTGTAGGGGCGGTAGGTAGCCTAGTGGTTAGAGTGTAGGGGCGGTAGGTAGCCTAGTGGTTAGAGTGGAGGGGCGGTAGGTAGCCTAGTGGTTAGAGTGGAGGGGCGGTAGGTAGCCTAGTGGTTAGAGTGTAGGGGCGGTAGGTAGCCTAGTGGTTAGAGTGTAGGGGCGGTAGGTAGCCTAGTGGTTAGTGTGTAGGGGCGGTAGGTAGCCTAGTGGTTAGAGTGGAGGGGCGGTAGGTAGCCTAGTGGTTAGAGTGTAGGGGCGGTAGGTAGCCTAGTGGTTAGAGTGTAGGGGCGGTAGGTAGCCTAGTGGTTAGTGTGTAGGGGCGGTAGGTAGCCTAGTGGTTAGAGTGTAGGGGCAGTAAGTAGCCTAGTGGTTAGAGTGTAGGGGAGGCAGGTAGCCTAGTGGTTAGAGTGTAGGGGCGGCAGGTAGCCTAGTGGTTAGAGTGGAGGGGAGGCAGGTAGCCTAGTGGTTAGAGTGTAGGGGCGGCAGGTAGCCTAGTGGTTAGAGTGTAGGGGCAGTAAGTAGCCTAGTGGTTAGAGTGTAGGGGCGGTAGGTAGCCTAGTGGTTAGAGTGTAGGGGCGGTAGGTAGCCTAGTGGTTAGAGTGTAGGGGCGGTAGGTAGCCTAGTGGTTAGAGTGGAGGGGCAGACAGGTAGCCTAGTGGTTAGAGTGGAGGGGTGGCAGGTAGCCTAGTGGTTAGAGTGGAGGGGCGGTAGGTAGCCTAGTGGTTAGAGTGTAGGGGCGGTAGGTAGCCTAGTGGTTAGAGTGTAGGGGCGGTAGGTAGCCTAGTGGTTAGAGTGGAGGGGCAGACAGGTAGCCTAGTGGTTAGAGTGGAGGGGTGGCAGGTAGCCTAGTGGTTAGAGTGGAGGGGCGGTAGGTAGCCTAGTGGTTAGAGTGTAGGGGCGGTAGGTAGCCTAGTGGTTAGAGTGTAGGGGCGGTAGGTAGCCTAGTGGTTAGAGTGTAGGGGCGGTAGGTAGCCTAGTGGTTAGAGTGTAGGGGCGGTAGGTAGCCTAGTGGTTAGAGTGTAGGACTAGTAACCGAAAGGTTGCAAGATCGAATCCCTGAGCTGACAAGGTAAAAATCTGCCCCTGAACAAGGCAGTTAACCCACTGTTCCCCGGGCCCTGAACAAGGCAGTTCCTAGGCCGTCATTGAAAATAAGAATTTGTTCTTAACTGACTTGCCTAGTAAAATTAGAAAAGGTCCCTCTAGGTGGGAAGGACTATCCACTGGCAGGAGAGTGGCCTTTCCTTGGAGCAACTCTGTCCCCAGGAGGAACAACAAGGTAACTCAAGAGTTGAAATTGAATCTACTAGAAGTTATAAAGAAAACAAATTGATGGAAATGTTCTTGATGTCTGATTTATGTAATGCGACAGATGATTGTGTGGATTATCCTTCAGACCTGTTAGGAAAGAAAAGTCTGTCTCGCTCTCTGTGTCTCTCTGTCTCTCTGTCTCTCTCTCTGTGTCTCTCTGTCTCTCTCTCGCTCTCTGTGTCTCTCTGTCTCTCTCTCTCTCTCTGTGTCTCTCTGTCTCTCTCTCTCTCTCTGTGTCTCTCTGTCTCTCTCTCGCTCTCTGTGTCTCTCTGTCTCTCTCTCTCTCTCTGTGTCTCTCTGTCTCTCTCTCTCTCTCTGTGTCTCTCTGTCTCTGTGTCTCTCTGTGTGTCAGATACTGTACTTGGAGTGTGTTCTCTATCCTGCCTGGGATGTCAGATGGGCGTAGTTTATAATTTTGGAAATATTCTATTGGTCCATTAAGCCAGGCAAGCTCAATCTTTTACCAAATAGGGCTATATACAACTGATTGGCTCAAACACATTTAGAAGGAAAGAAATTCCACAAATTAACTTTTAACAAGATACACCTGTTAATTGAAATGCATTCCAGATGACTACCTCATGAAGCTGGTGGTGTCACACCCTGATCAGTTTCACCGGTCTTTGTGCCTGTCTCCACCCCCCACCAGGTGTCTCATATCTCCACTCACCTGTCTTTGTGCCTGTCTCCACCCTCCACCAGGTGTCTCCCATCTCCCCTCACCCGTCTTTGTGCCTGTCTCCACCGCCCACCAGGTGTCTCCCATCTCCCCTCACCTGTCTTTGTGCCTGTCTCCACCCCCCACCAGGTGTCTCACATCTCCCCTCACCTGTCTTTGTGCCCGTCTCCACCCCCCACCAGGTGTCTCCCATCTCCCCTCATCTGTCTTTGTGCTTGTCTCCACCCCCCACCAGGTGTCTCCCATCTCCTCTCACCTGTCTTTGTGCTTGTCTCCACCCCCCACCAGGTGTCTCCCATCTCCTCTCACCTGTCTTTGTGCTTGTCTCCACCCCCCACCAGGTGTCTCCCATCTACCCTCACCTGTCTTTGTGCCTGTCTCCACCCCCCACCAGGTGTCTCCCATCTCCTCTCACCTGTCTTTGTGCTTGTCTCCACCCCCCACCAGGTGTCTCCCATCTCCCCTCACCTGTCTTTGTGCCTGTCTCCACCCCCCCACCAGGTGTCTCCACCCCCCACCAGGTGTCTCCCATCTCCTCTCACCTGTCTTTGTGCTTGTCTCCACCCCCCACCAGGTGTCTCCCATCTCCCCTCACCTGTCTTTGTGCCTGTCTCCACCCCCCACCAGGTGTCTCCCATCTCCCCTCACCTGTCTTTGTGCTTGTCTCCACCCCCCCACCAGGTGTCTCCCATCTCCCCTCACCTGTGTTTCTGCTGGTCTCCACCCCCCACCAGGTGTCTCCCATCTCCTCTCACCTGTCTTTGTGCTTGTCTCCACCCCCCACCAGGTGTCTCCCATCTCCCCTCACCTGTCTTTGTGCCTGTCTCCACCCCCCACCAGGTGTCTCCCATCTCCCCTCACCTGTCTTTGTGCTTGTCTCCACCCCCCACCAGGTGTCTCCCATCTCCCCTCACCTGTCTTTGTGCCTGTCTCCACCCCCCACCAGGTGTCTCCCATCTCCTCTCACCTGTCTTTGTGCTTGTCTCCACCCCCCACCAGGTGTCTCCCATCTCCCCTCACCTGTCTTTGTGCCTGTCTCCACCCCCCCCACCAGGTCTCTCCCATCTCCCCTCACCTGTGTTTCTGCTGGTCTCCACCGCCCACCAGGTGTCTCCCATCTCCCCTCACCTGTCTTTGTGCCTGTCTCCACCCCCCACCAGGTGTCTCACATCTCCCCTCACCTGTCTTTGTGCCCGTCTCCACCCCCCACCAGGTGTCTCCCATCTCCCCTCATCTGTCTTTGTGCTTGTCTCCACCCCCCACCAGGTGTCTCCCATCTCCTCTCACCTGTCTTTGTGCTTGTCTCCACCCCCCACCAGGTGTCTCCATCTCCTCTCACCTGTCTTTGTGCTTGTCTCCACCCCCCACCAGGTGTATCCATCTCCCCTCACCTGTCTTTGTGCCTGTCTCCACCCCCCCCCACCAGGTCTCTCCCATCTCCCCTCACCTGTCTTTGTGCCTGTCTCCACCCCCCCCCCACCAGGTCTCTCCCATCTCCCCTCACCTGTGTTTCTGCTGGTCTCCACCGCCCACCAGGTGTCTCCCATCTCCCCTCACCTGTCTTTGTGCCTGTCTCCACCCCCCACCAGGTGTCTCCCATCTCCCCTCACCTGTCTTTGTGCCTGTCTCCACCCCCCACCAGGTGTCTCCCATCTCCCCTCACCTGTCTTTGTGCCTGTCTCCACCCCCCACCAGGTGTCTCCCGTCTCCACCCCCCCCACCAGGTGTCTCCCATCTCCCCTCACCTGTGTTTCTGCTGGTCTCCACCGCCCACCAGGTGTCTCCCATCTCCCCTCACCTGTCTTTGTGCCTGTCTCCACCCCCCACCAGGTGTCTCACATCTCCCCTCACCTGTCTTTGTGCCCGTCTCCACCCCCCACCAGGTGTCTCCCATCTCCCCTCATCTGTCTTTGTGCTTGTCTCCACCCCCCACCAGGTGTCTCCCATCTCCTCTCACCTGTCTTTGTGCTTGTCTCCACCCCCCACCAGGTGTCTCCCATCTCCTCTCACCTGTCTTTGTGCTTGTCTCCACCCCCCACCAGGTGTCTCCCATCTCCTCTCACCTGTCTTTGTGCCTGTCTCCACCCCCCACCAGGTGTCTCCCATCTCCTCTCACCTGTCTTTGTGCTTGTCTCCACCCCCCACCAGGTGTCTCCATCTCCTCTCACCTGTCTTTGTGCTTGTCTCCACCCCCCACCAGGTGTATCCATCTCCCCTCACCTGTGTTTCTGCTCGTCTTCACCCCCCACCAGGTGTCTCCATCTCCCTTCATTATCTCCTGTGTATTTATTCCTGTGTTTTCTGTTTGTCTGTTGCCAGTTCGTCTTGTCCCCTCCTACCAGTGTGTTCCCGTGGTTCCCGTGGTTCCCGTGCGCTGGGTTTTCTAAGTCTTCCCATTTCTGACCTTCCTACCTGTCCTGAATCTGATCCTGCCTGCTGTCCTGTACCTGTCATGTACCTGTCCTGTACCTGTCCTGTACCTGTCCTGAATCTGATCCTGCCCGCCGTCCTGTACCTGTCATGTACCTGTCCTGTACCTGTCCTGAATCTGATCCGGCCTGCTGTCCTGTACCAGTCCTGTACCAGTCCTGTACCTGTCCTGTACCTGTCCTGTACCTGTCCTGAATCTGATCCTGCCTGCTGTCCTGTACCTGTCCTGTACCTGTCCTGAATCTGATCCTGCCCGCCGTCCTGTACCTGTCCTGAATCTGTTCCTGTCCGCCGTCCTGTACCTGTCCTGTACCTGTCCTGAATCTGATCCTGTCCGCCGTCCTGTACCTGTCCTGAATCTGATCCTGCCTGCTGTCCTGTACCTGTCCTGTACCTGTCCTGAATCTGATCCTGCCTGCCGTCCTGTACCTGTCCTGAATCTGATCCTGTACCTGTCCTGTACCTGTCCTGAATCTGATCCTGCCCGCCGTCCTGTACCTGTCCTGAATTTGATCCTGCCCGCTGTCCTGTACCTGTCCTGAATCTGATCCTGTACCTGTCCTGTACCTGTCCTGAATCTGATCCTGCCCACCGTCCTGTACCTGTCCTGTACCTGTCCTGAATCTGATCCTGCCCGCTGTCCTGTACCTGTCCTGAATCTGATCCTGCCCGCTGTCCTGTACCTGTCCTGAATCTGATCCTGCCCACCGTCCTGTACCTGTCCTGTACCTGTCCTGAATCTGATCCTGCCTGCTGTCCTGTACCTGTCCTGAATCTGATCCTGCCTGCTGTCATGTACCTGTCCTGAATCTGTACCTGAATCTGATCCTGCCCGGCTTCCTGTACCTGTCCTGAATCTGATCCTGCCCGCTGTCCTGTACCTGTCCTGAATCTGATCCTGCCCGCTGTCCTGTACCTGTCCTGAATCTGATCCTGCCCGCTGTCCTGTACCTGTCCTGAATCTGATCCTGCCCGCTGTCCTGTACCTGTCCTGAATCTGATCCTGCCCACCGTCCTGTACCTGTCCTGTACCTGTCCTGAATCTGATCCTGCCTGCTGTCCTGTACCTGTCCTGAATCTGATCCTGCCTGCTGTCCTGTACCTGTCCTGAATCTGATCCTGCCTGCCGTCCTGTACCTGTCCTGAATCTGATCCTGCCCGCCGTCCTGTACCTGTCCTGAATCTGATCCTGCCTGCTGTCCTGTACCTGTCCTGAATCTGATCCTGCTTGCTGTCCTGTACCTGTCCTGAATCTGATCCTGAATCTGATCCTGCCTGCTGTCCTGAATCTGATCCTGCCTGCTGTCCTGTACCTGTCCTGAATCTGATCCTGAATCTGATCCTGCCTGCTGTCCTGTACCTGTCCTGAATCTGATCCTGAATCTGATCCTGCCTGCTGTCCTGTACCTGTCCTGAATCTGATCCTGAATCTGATCCTGCCTGCTGTCCTGTACCTGTCCTGAATCTGATCCTGCCTGCTGTCCTGTACCTGTCCTGAATCTGATCCTGAATCTGATCCTGCCTGCTGTCCTGTACCTGTCCTGAATCTGATCCTGAATCTGATCCTGCCTGCTCTCCTGTACCTGTCCTGAATCTGATCCTGAATCTGATCCTGCCTGCATGCTGTCCTGTACCTGTCCTGAATCTGATCCTGAATCTGATCCTGCCTGCTGTCCTGTACCTGTCTTGAATCTGATCCTGAATCTGATCCTGCCTGCTGTCCTGTACCTGTCCTGAATCTGATCCTGCCTGCTGTCCTGTACCTGTCCTGAATCTGATCCTGCCTGCTGTCCTGTACCTGTCCTGAATCTGATCCTGAATCTGATCCTGCCTGCTGTCCTGTACCTGCTTAACTCTGATTTGGATTACGACCTTTTTTCCTGCCTTGACTTACCTTTCGCCTGCCCCTTGAACTGTAATGAACTCTGAGACTCGTACTATCCGGCTCCTGTGTCTGCATCTGGGTCTTAGCCTGAGCCGTGATAGGATGAGAGAATACCAAGAGTGTGCAAAGCTGTTATCAAGGCAAAGAGGGGCTACTTTAAAGAATCTAAAAATATGTTTAGATTTTAATGCTTTTTGTTGGTTACTACATGATTCCATATGTGTTATTTCATAGTTCTGATGTCTTCGATATTATTCTACAATGTAGGAAATAAAGAAACACCCTTGAATGAGTGGGTGTGTCCAAGCTTTGGACTGGTACTGTATATGTGATGGGATGTATAGACATTATGGACAGTTTAAATAGTATATCTGTAGAATACATAGAATAGAATAGTGTATATATGGGATGTATAGACATTGAGGATAGTATGTGGATAGTATATATGTGATGGGATGTATAGACATGACAGTATATGGATAGTATATATATGTGTGATGGGATGTATAGACATGACAGTATGTGGATAGTATATATATATGTGATGGGATGTATAGACATGACAGTATGTGGATAGTATATATGTGATGGGATGTATAGACATGACAGTATGTGGATAGTATATATATATGTGATGGGATGTATAGACATGACAGTATGTGGATAGTATATATATATGTGATGGGATGTATAGACATGACAGTATGTGGATAGTATATATGTGATGGGATGTATAGACATGACAGTATGTGGATAGTATATATATATGTGATGGGATGTATAGACATGACAGTATGTGGATAGTATATATATATGTGATGGGATGTATAGACATGACAGTATGTGGATAGTATATATATATGTGATGGGATGTATAGACATGACAGTATGTGGATAGTATATATATATGTGATGGGATGTATAGACATGACAGTATGTGGATAGTATATATATATATGTGATAGGATGTATAGACGGTGAAGACTGCTTCTCAAGCCACATTAATACGTCTCTGAACTGAAAGGTGTGTGTGTGTCAGGGTGTGTGAAAGCCCAGGTAGTGACCGTCTCTGAACTGAAAGGTGTGTGTGTCAGGGTGTGTGAAAGCCCAGGTAGTGAGCGTCTCTGAACTGAAAGGTGTGTGTGTGTCAGGGTGTGTGAAAGCCCAGGTAGTGACCGTCTGAACTGAAAGGTGTGTGTGTGTGTCAGGGTGTGTGAAAGCCCAGGTAGTGAGCGTCTCTGAACTGAAAGGTGTGTGTGTCAGGGTGTGTGAAAGCCCAGGTAGTGAGCGTCTCTGAACTGAAAGGTGTGTGTGTGTCAGGGTGTGTGAAAGCCCAGGTAGTGACCGTCTCTGAACTGAAAGGTGTGTGTGTCAGGGTGTGTGAAAGCCCAGGTAGTGACCGTCTGAACTGAAAGGTGTGTGTGTGTCAGGGTGTGTGAAAGCCCAGGTAGTGAGCATCTCTGAACTGAAAGGTGTGTGTGTCAGGGTGTGTGAAAGCCCAGGTAGTGAGCATCTCTGAACTGAAAGGTGTGTGTGTCAGGGTGTGTGAAAGCCCAGGTAGTGAGCATCTCTGAACTGAAAGGTGTGTGTGTGTCAGGGTGTGTGAAAGCCCAGGTAGTGAGCGTCTGAACTGAAAGGTGTGTGTGTCAGGGTGTGTGAAAGCCCAGGTAGTGAGCATCTCTGAACTGAAACGTGTGTGTGTCAGGATGTGTGAAAGCCCAGGTAGTGAGCATCTCTGAACTGAAAGGTGTGTGTGTCAGGGTGTGTGAAAGCCCAGGTAGTGAGCATCTCTGAACTGAAAGGTGTGTGTGTCAGGGTGTGTGAAAGCCCAGGTAGTGAGCATCTCTGAACTGAAAGGTGTGTGTGTCAGGGTGTGTGAAAGCCCAGGTAGTGAGCGTCTCTGAACTGAAAGGTGTGTGTGTGTCAGGGTGTGTGAAAGCCCAGGTAGTGAGCATCTCTGAACTGAAAGGTGTATGTGTCAGGGTGTGTGAAAGCCCAGGTAGTGAGCGTCTGAACTGAAAGGTGTGTGTGTGTCAGGGTGTGTGAAAGCCCAGGTAGTGAGCATCTCTGAACTGAAAGGTGTGTGTGTCAGGGTGTGTGAAAGCCCAGGTAGTGACCGTCTCTGAACTGAAAGGTGTGTGTGTGTCAGGGTGTGTGAAAGCCCAGGTAGTGAGCATCTCTGAACTGAAGGGTGTGTGTCAGGGTGTGTGAAAGCCCAGGTAGTGAGCGTCTCTGAACTGAAAGGTGTGTGTGTCAGGGTGTGTGAAAGCCCAGGTAGTGAGCATCTCTGAACTGAAAGGTGTGTGTGTCAGGGTGTGTGAAAGCCCAGGTAGTGAGCATCTCTGAACTGAAAGGTGTGTGTGTCAGGGTGTGTGAAAGCCCAGGTAGTGAGCGTCTGAACTGAAAGGTGTGTGTGTGTCAGGGTGTGTGAAAGCCCAGGTAGTGAGCATCTCTGAACTGAAAGGTGTGTGTGTGTCAGGTGTGTGAAAGCCCAGGTAGTGAGCGTCTCTGAACTGAAAGGTGTGTGTGTCAGGGTGTGTGAAAGCCCAGGTAGTGACCGTCTCTGAACTGAAAGGTGTGTGTGTCAGGGTGTGTGAAAGCCCAGGTAGTGAGCATCTCTGAACTGAAAGGTGTGTGTGTGTCAGGGTGTGTGAAAGCCCAGGTAGTGAGCGTCTCTGAAGTGGAAGAGGGATATCAATAATTCAATTAAGACAGACTTTCTCTGTCTCATTCCATTTTCCCTTCTCTTTCTTTGTCTCGCTCTCTCGTTCCCCACTTCTCTGTCTCCCTTTCTATCTTTATCTCTCTCTCTCTCTCCATTTCTATCTCTCTCCCTTTCTCTCTCTCTCTCTCTTCCTCTGTCCTCTCTCTTTCTCTCTCCCCCTCTCTCCCTCTCTCTCTTTATCTCTCTCTCTCTCTCTCTCTCTCTCTCTCTCTCTCTCTCTCTCTCTCTCTCTCTCTCTCTCTCTCTCTCTCTCTCTCTCTCTCTCTCTCTCTCTCTCTCTCTTCCTTTCTGTCTCTAACCCTTTCTCTCTCTTTTCCTCTGTCCTCTCTCTTTCTCTCTTCCCCTCTCTCCCTCTCTCTCTTTATCTCTCTCCCCCTCTCTCCGTCTCTCCCTCTCTCCCTAACTGACTGACTGACTGAACCATCCTCTACCCTTCCTTCTCTCTCTCCCTCTTCCTCTCTCTCTCTCTCTCTCCCTCTGTCCTCTCCCGCTCTTCCACCTCTCCTCCTCCTCCTCCATCATTCCTCCACTCCTTCAACCCCCACCACTTTACCAAGTTGCACCGTACCCCTTTTGTTTCTATATCTGAAGCAGTAAATGAATCCCGGGGCTTTTAAGAGGAGTTTTATTTAGCAGCAAGACATTCAGCCAGTCATCTGTGTCATCAGTCGGTCAGATTAGAGTTAAGTGTTTGTGTGTGTGTTTAGTGTGTGTGTGTGTGTGTGTGTGTGTGTGTGAGTGTGTGTGTGTGTGTGTTTAGTGTGTGTGTGTGTGTGTGTGTGTGTGTGTGTGTGTGTGTGTGTGTGTGTGTGTGTGTGTTTAGTGTGTCTACAGCTGAAGCTGGTACGTCCCAGAGTGCAATGTAATCCTGTTTAAACCACTGCAGGGAGAACAATCCGGGGCCGCGTCCCAAATTGAACCTTATTCAATACATAGACAGGTCTATGGGCCCAGGGGCAACAGTCTATAGGGAACACGGGGCCATTTGGGACACAGGCAGGGCTGAGGGTGTTGGTCATTTAACTAGAGAACACACACACACACACACACACACACACACACACACACACACACACACACACACACACACACACACACACACACACACACACACACACACACACACACACACACACACACACACACACACACACACACACACACAGTGTTTCTGCCTCTGCATTGCTGCTAGCTGTTTGGGGTTTTAGGCTGGCTGGGTATCTGTTAAGCACTTTGTGACAACTGCTGATGTTTAAAGGGCTTTATAAAATACATTTGATTGATTGATTACTGTAACAGCAGAGAGAGAGAGAGACACACGCACACACACACACACACACACACACACACACACACACACACACACACACACACACACACACACACACACACACACACACACACACACACACACACACACACACACACACACACACACACACACACACACACACACACACACACACACACACACACCAGCTACCAGGCCGACAGTCTTTTCTCTATGGACATCTGAATGGATAACAATGTCCATCTTGTGTGTGTTTTAGTCAGGGAGAATGTGTTGCTGGTACCATCTAGAACCTACTGTATGTTTTAGTCAGGGAGAATGTGTTGCTGGTACCATCTAGAACCTACTGTATGTTTTAGTCAGGGAGAATGTGTTGCTGGTACCATCTAGAACCTACTGTATGTTTTAGTCAGGGAGAATGTGTTGCTGGTACCATCTAGAACCTACTGTATGTTTTAGTCAGGGAGAATGTGTTGCTGGTACCATCTAGAACCTACTGTATGTTTTAGTCAGGGAGAATGTGTTGCTGGTACCATCTAGAACCTACTGTATGTTTTAGTCAGGGAGAATGTGTTGCTGGTACCATCTAGAACCTACTGTATGTTTTAGTCAGGGAGAATGTGTTGCTGGTACCATCTAGAACCTACTGTATGTTTTAGTCAGGGAGAATGTGTTCCCTGTATTATCTAGAACCTTCCCTACTGTATGCGTGTATTACTGAGCCATTCTCATCCAACTCATTCCTGTTTAATTCTAAGACGATGTGGCAAAATGTTTGGACTGCCAGCCCTGCCCTCTGCTGCAGTGTAATACCAGCCAGGCTGCCATCCCTGCCCTCTCCTGCAGTGTAATACCAGCCAGGCTGCCATCCCTGCCCTCTGCTGCAGTGTAATACCAGCCAGGCTGCCATCCCTGCCCTCTCCTGCAGTGTAATACCAGCCAGGCTGCCATCCCTGCCCTCTGCTGCAGTGTAATACCAGCCAGGCTGCCATCCCTGCCCTCTGCTGCAGTGTAATACCAGCCAGGCTGCCATCCGGACGCTCCTCTGCTCCGTGTGTGTTTGTTTCTGTACGCCGGTCTGTCTGTGTGAGTCAGAGAGTTTTAATATTTAATTGTACACTCCTTTCCTCACACAGCTGAGCAGAAGGGGAGAGACAGTGAGGAGGCTGCTGCTCCGTTAAAAGGGGAATTAGATAACATTATAGTGCCAATCCCAGGACCTTTAGTGACCTGCTAATCTGGATCGTACAGCAGAGGAGGCAGATCATTTAACACAGCCTGGGACCCTGGGCTGGTGACCCTCCACTCAAGGCTATTTTACACAGCCTGAGACCCTGGGCTGGTGACCCTCTACTCAAGGCTATTTAACACAGCCTGGGACCCTGGGCTGGTGACCCTCCACTCAAGGCTATTTTACACAGCCTGAGACCCTGGGCTGGTGACCCTCTACTCAAGGCTATTTAACACAGCCTGGGACCCTGGGCTGGTGACCCTCCACTCAAGGCTATTATACACAGCCTGAGACCCTGGGCTGGTGACCCTCTACTCAAGGCTATTATACACAGCCTGAAACCCTGGGCTGGTGACCCTCTACTCAAGACTATTTTACACAGCCTGAGACCCTGGGCTGGCAACCCTCTCTCTACACAAGGCTACCTTACATCCCCACACCAGGCTACCTTACATCCCCACACCAGACTACCTTACATCCCCACACCAGGCTACCTTACATCCGCACACCAGGCTACCTTACATCCCCACACCAGGCTACCTTACATTCCCACACCAGACTACCTTACATCCCCACACCAGGCTACCTTACATCCCCACACCAGGCTACCTTACATCCCCACACCAGGCTACCTTACATCCCCACACCAGGCTACCTTACATCCCCACACCAGACTACCTTACATCCCCACACCAGGCTACCTTACATCCCCACACCAGGCTACCTTACATCCCCACACCAGGCTACCTTACATCCCCACACCAGGCTACCTTACATCCCCACACCAGACTACCTTACATCCCCACACCAGGCTACCTTACATCTCCACACCAGACTACCTTACATCCCCACACCAGGCTACCTTACATCCCCACACCAGGCTACCTTACATCCCCACACCAGACTACCTTACATCCCCACACCAGGCTACCTTACATCCCCACACCAGGCTACCTTACATCCCCACACCAGGCTACCTTACATCCCCACACCAGGCTACCTTACATCCCCACACCAGGCTACCTTACATCCCCACACCAGACTACCTCACATCCCCACACCAGGCTACCTTACATCCCCACACCAGGCTACCTTACATCCCCACACCAGACTACCTTACATCCCCACACCAGACTACCTTACATCCCCACACCAGACTACCTCACATCCCCACACCAGGCTACCTCACATCCCCACACCAGGCTACCTTACATCCCCACACCAGGCTACCTTACATCCCCACACCAGGCTACCTTACATCCCCACACCAGGCTACCTTACATCCCCACACCAGGCTACCTTACATCCCCACACCAGACTACCTTACATCCCCACACCAGGCTACCTTACATCCCCACACCAGGCTACCTTACATCCCCACACCAGGCTACCTTACATCCCCACACCAGGCTACCTTACATCCCCACACCAGGCTACCTTACATCCCCACACCAGGCTACCTCACATCCCCACACCAGGCTACCTTACATCCCCACACCAGGCTACCTTACATCCCCACACCAGGCTACCTTACATCCCCACACCAGACTACCTCACATCCCCACACCACACCACCTTACATCCCCACACCAGACTACCTCACATCCCCACACCAGGCTACCTTACATCCCCACACCAGGCTACCTTACATCCCCACACCAGGCTACCTTACATCCCCACACCAGGCTACCTTACATCCCCACACCAGACTACCTTACATCCCCACACCAGACTACCTTACATCCCCACACCAGGCTACCTTACATCCCCACACCAGACTACCTTACATCCCCACACCAGACTACCTCACATCCCCACACCAGGCTACCTTACATCCCCACACCAGGCTACCTTACATCCCCACACCAGACTACCTTACATCCCCACACCAGGCTACCTTACATCCCCACACCAGACTACCTTACATCCCCACACCAGGCTACCTTACATCCCCACACCAGACTACCTTACATCCCCACACCAGGCTACCTTACATCCCCACACCAGACTACCTTACATCCCCACACCAGGCTACCTTACATCCCCACACCAGGCTACCTTACATCCCCACACCAGGCTACCTTACATCCCCACACCAGGCTACCTTACATCCCCACACCAGGCTACCTTACATCCCCACACCAGGCTACCTTACATCCCCACACCAGACTACCTTACATCCCCACACCAGGCTACCTTACATCCCCACACCAGGCTACCTTACATCCCCACACCAGACTACCTTACATCCCCACACCAGGCTACCTTACATCCCCACACCAGGCTACCTTACATCCCCACACCAGGCTACCTTACATCCCCACACCAGGCTACCTTACATCCCCACACCAGGCTACCTTACATCCCCACACCAGACTACCTCACATCCCCACACCAGGCTACCTTACATCCCCACACCAGGCTACCTTACATCCCCACACCAGACTACCTTACATCCCCACACCAGACTACCTTACATCCCCACACCAGACTACCTCACATCCCCACACCAGGCTACCTTACATCCCCACACCAGGCTACCTTACATTCCCACACCAGGCTACCTTACATCCCCACACCAGGCTACCTTACATCCCCACACCAGACTACCTTACATCCCCACACCAGGCTACCTTACATCCCCACACCAGACTACCTTACATCCCCACACCAGACTACCTCACATCCCCACACCAGGCTACCTTACATCCCCACACCAGGCTACCTTACATCCCCACACCAGACTACCTTACATCCCCACACCAGGCTACCTTACATCCCCACACCAGGCTACCTTACATCCCCACACCAGACTACCTTACATCCCCACACCAGGCTACCTTACATCCCCACACCAGGCTACCTTACATCCCCACACCAGGCTACCTTACATCCCCACACCAGACTACCTTACATCCCCACACCAGGCTACCTTACATCCCCACACCAGACTACCTTACATCCCCACACCAGACTACCTTACATCCCCACACCAGGCTACCTTACATCCCCACACCAGACTACCTTACATCCCCACACCAGGCTACCTTACATCCCCACACCAGGCTACCTTACATCCCCACACCAGACTACCTTACATCCCCACACCAGACTACCTTACATCCCCACACCAGACTACCTTACATCCCCACACCAGGCTACCTTACATCCCCACACCAGACTACCTTACATCCCCACACCAGACTACCTTACATCCCCACACCAGGCTACCTTACATCCCCACACCAGGCTACCTTACATCCCCACACCAGACTACCTTACATCCCCACACCAGACTACCTTACATCCCCACACCAGACTACCTTACATCCCCACACCACACTACCTTACCTCACCAGACTACCTTACATCCCCACACCAGACTACCTCACATCCCCACACCAGGCTACCTTACATCCCCACACCAGGCTACCTTACATCCCCACACCAGACTACCTTACATCACCACACCAGGCTACCTTACATCCCCACACCAGACTACCTTACATCCCCACACCAGACTACCTCACATCCCCACACCAGGCTACCTTACATCACCAGGCTACCTTACATCCCCACACCAGACTACCTTACATCCCCACACCAGGCTACCTTACATCACCAGGCTACCTCACATCCCCACACCAGGCTACCTTACATCCCCACACCAGGCTACCTTACATCCCCACACCACACTACCTTACCTCACCAGACTACCTTACATCCCCACACCAGACTACCTTACATCCCCACACCAGACTACCTTACATCCCCACACCAGGCTACCTCACATCCCCACACCAGGCTACCTTACATCCCCACACCAGACTACCTTACACCCCCACACCAGGCTACCTTACATCCCCACACCAGACTACCTTACATCCCCACACCAGGCTACCTTACACCCCCACACCAGGCTACCTTACATCCCCACACCAGACTACCTTACATCCCCACACCAGACTACCTTACATCCCCACACCAGACTACCTTACATCCCCACACCACACTACCTTACCTCACCAGGCTACCTTACATCCCCACACCAGACTACCTTACATCCCCACACCAGACTACCTTACATCCCCACACCAGGCTACCTTACATCCCCACACCAGGCTAACTTACATCCCCACACCAGACTACCTTACATCCCCACACCAGACTACCTTACATCCCCACACCAGACTACCTTACATCCCCACACCACACTACCTTACCTCACCAGACTACCTTACATCCCCACACCAGACTACCTCACATCCCCACACCAGGCTACCTTACATCCCCACACCAGGCTACCTTACATCCCCACACCAGACTACCTTACATCACCACACCAGGCTACCTTACATCCCCAAACCAGACTACCTTACATCCCCACACCAGACTACCTCACATCCCCACACCAGGCTACCTTACATCACCAGGCTACCTTACATCCCCACACCAGACTACCTTACATCCCCACACCAGGCTACCTTACATCACCAGGCTACCTCACATCCCCACACCAGGCTACCTTACATCCCCACACCAGGCTACCTTACATCCCCACACCACACTACCTTACCTCACCAGACTACCTTACATCCCCACACCAGACTACCTTACATCCCCACACCAGACTACCTTACATCCCCACACCAGGCTACCTCACATCCCCACACCAGGCTACCTTACATCCCCACACCAGACTACCTTACACCCCCACACCAGGCTACCTTACATCCCCACACCAGACTACCTTACATCCCCACACCAGGCTACCTTACATCCCTACACCAGGCTACCTCACATCCCCACACCAGGCTACCTCACATCCCCACACCAGGCTACCTTACATCCCCACACCAGGCTACCTTACATCCCCACACCAGGCTACTTCACATCCCCACACCAGGCTACCTTACATCCCCACACCAGGCTACCTTACATCCCCACACCAGGCTACCTTACATCCCCACACCAGGCTACCTTACATCCCCACACCAGACTACCTTACATCCCCACACCAGGCTACCTCACATCCCCACACCAGGCTACCTTACATCCCCACACCAGACTACCTTACACCCCCACACCAGGCTACCTTACATCCCCACACCAGACTACCTTACATCCCCACACCAGACTACCTTACATCCCCACACCAGGCTACCATACATCCCCACACCAGGCTACCTTACATCCCCACACCAGACTACCTTACATCCCCACACCAGGCTACCTTACATCCCCACACCAGACTACCTTACATCCCCACACCAGGCTACCTTACATCCCCACACCAGACTACCTTACATCCCCACACCAGACTACCTTACATCCCCACACCAGGCTACCTTACATCCCCACACCAGACTACCTTACATCCCCACACCAGGCTACCTTACATCCCCACACCAGACTACCTTACATCCCCACACCAGGCTACTTTACATCCCCACACCAGACTACCTTACATCCCCACACCAGACTACCTTACATCCCCACACCAGGCTACCTTACATCCCCACACCAGGCTACCTCACATCCCCACACCAGGCTACCTTACATCCCCACACCAGGCTACCTCACATCCCCACACCAGGCTACCTCACATCCCTACACCAGGCTACCTTACATCCCCACACCAGGCTACCTTACATCCCCACACCAGACTACCTTACATCCCCACACCAGACTACCTTACATCCCCACACCAGACTACCTTACATCCCCACACCAGGCTACCTCACATCCCCACACCAGGCTACCTTACATCCCCACACCAGACTACCTTACACCCCCACACCAGGCTACCTTACATCCCTACACCAGACTACCTTACATCCCCACACCAGACTACCTTACATCCCCACCCCAGGCTACCTTACATCCCCACACCAGACTACCTTACATCACCAGACTACCTTACATCCCCACACCAGACTACCTTACATCCCCACACCAGACTACCATACATCCCCACACCAGACTACCTTACATCCCCACACCAGGCTACCTTACATCCCCACACCAGACTACCTTACATCCCCACACCAGACTACCTTACATCCCCACACCAGGCTACCATACATCCCCACACCAGGCTACCTTACATCCCCACACCAGACTACCTTACATCCCCACACCAGGCTACCTTACATCCCCACACCAGACTACCTTACATCCCCACACCAGACTACCTTACATCCCCACACCAGACTACCTTACATCCCCACACCAGGCTACCTTACATCCCCACACCAGGCTACCATACATCCCCACACCAGACTACCTCACATCCCCACACCAGACTACCTTACATCCCCACACCAGGCTACCTTACATCCCCACACCAGACTACCTTACATCCCCACACCAGACTACCTCACATCCCCACACCAGACTACCTTACATCCCCACACCAGGCTACCTTACATCCCCACACCAGGCTACCTTACATCACCAGGCTACCTCACATCCCCACACCAGGCTACCTCACATCCCCACACCAGGCTACCTTACATCCCCACACCAGACTACCTTACATCCCCACACCAGGCTACCTTACATCCCCACACCAGAATACCTTACATCCCCACACCAGACTACCTTACATCCCCACACCAGGCTACCTTACATCCCCACACCAGACTACCTTACATCCCCACACCAGAATACCTTACATCCCCACACCACACTACCTTACATCCCCACACCAGGCTACCTTACATCCGCACACCAGGCTACCTTACATCCCCACACCAGACTACCTTACATCCCCACACCAGACTACCTTACATCCCCACACCAGACTACCTTACATCCCCACACCAGACTACCTTACATCCCCACACCAGGCTACCTTACATCCCCACACCAGGCTACCTTACATCCCCACACCAGGCTATCTTACATCCCCACACCAGACTACCTTACATCCCCACACCAGGCTACCTTACATCCCCACACCAGGCTACCTTACATCCCCACACCAGGCTATCTTACATCCCCACACCAGACTACCTTACATCCCCACACCAGACTACCTTACATCCCCACACCAGACTACCTTACATCCCCACACCAGACTACCTTACATCACCAGACTACCTTACATCCCCACACCAGGCTACCTTACATCCCCACACCAGGCTACCTTACATCCCCACACCAGGCTACCTTACATCCCCACACCAGACTACCTTACATCCCCACACCAGACTACCTTACATCCCCACACCAGACTACCTTACATCCCCACACCAGGCGACCTTACATCCCCACACCAGACTACCTTACATCCCCACACCAGGCGACCTTACATCCCCACACCAGACTACCTTACATCACCAGACTACCTTACATCCCCACACCAGGCTACCTTACATCCCCACACCAGGCTACCTTACATCCCCACACCAGACTACCTTACATCCTCACACCAGGCTACCTTACATCCCCACACCAGACTACCTTACATCCCCACACCAGACTACCTTACATCCCCACACCAGGCGACCTTACATCCCCACACCAGACTACCTTACATCACCAGACTACCTTACATCCCCACACCAGGCTACCTTACATCCCCACACCAGGCTACCTTACATCCCCACACCAGACTACCTTACATCCTCACACCAGGCTACCTTACATCCCCACACCAGACTACCTTACATCCCCACACCAGGCTACCTTACATCCCCACACCAGACTACCTTACATCCCCACACCAGGCTACCTTACATCCCTACACCAGGCTACCTTACATCCCTACACCAGGCTACCTTACATCCCCACACCAGGCTACCTTACATCCCTACACCAGGCTATCTTACATCCCCACACCAGGCTACCTTACACCACATCCTCCTTAACTCTTCTCCTCTCCTCTCATCTGCTCCTTTCCTCAAATCTCCTCTCCCTTCCCCTCCTCTCCATACTCTCCGCCTCTCCTCTCCTCTCCTCTCTTCTCTTCTCTTCTCTTCTCTTCTCTTCTCTTCTCTTCTCTTCTCTTCTCTTCTCTTCTCTTCTCTTCTCTTCTCTTCTCTTCTCCTCTTCCTCTCCTCGTTCCCAGCCAGCCCATCAACTCAGTCGGTGTCTTTAAACTGCAGCTGGAGGAGGAAACAGAAGGCCCATCTTCCCCAGCAGTATTAATATGTGAGAAGGTTGGCAAAGTTTTTACCCTGGGTGGTTAGTAAACACGTCTGTTCTGTTGTGGAGGAACCAGAGAGGGGTTCGTAGGAAGAATGGTTTTACCCTGGGTGGTTAGTAAAGACGTCTGTTCTGTTGTGGAGGAACCAGAGAGGGGTTCGTAGAAAGAAAGGTTTTACCCTGGGTGGTTAGTAAACACGTCTGTTCTGTTGTGGAGGAACCAGAGAGGGGTTCGTAGGAAGAAAGGTTTACCCTGGGTGGTTAGTAAACACGTCTGTTCTGTTGTGGAGGAACCAGAGAGGGGTTCGTAGGAAGAAAGGTTTTACCCTGGGTGGTTAGTAAACACGTCTGTTCTGTTGTGGAGGAACCAGAGAGGGGTTCGTAGGAAGAACGCCACAGCGGAAAGGACAGCGCTCATGTTCCTCAGCATCTTACGCCTTCATTAACAACTCCTTAGAGAATCACTGCATGCAACAAACAAGAGTGTGTTAGGCCACTGTGCTAAAGCCATTGAAGTTTTAGGCAGTTTTCAGGTCTCAAGGTTACCCATCACACCAGTGTGGTTCACCCACCAAACCAACTCTGTTACACTCCTTTAGAGGAAACCTGATGATCGTGATCATCCGTCCCTGAGGAGATGTGCCGGACTAGAGCTGGTCAGTCTGAAGATGCATCTCAACCGGCAGCCTATTCCCTATATAGTGCACTACTTTAGACCAGAGCCCTATTCCCTATATATAGTGCACTACTTTAGACCAGAGCCCTATTCCCTATATATAGTGCACTACTTTAGACCAGAGCCCTATTCCCTATATATAGTGCACTACTTTAGACCAGAGCCCTATGGCTCCCTATTCCCTATATAGTGCACTACTTTAGACCAGAGCCCTATAGAACCCTATTCCCTATATAGGACAGCTCTGAGGACATATTATCAGGATCCTGTAGGGTACAGAGATACAGGTTAGGAGAAAGGAGAGG
Organism: Salvelinus fontinalis; assembly: GCF_029448725.1. Lineage (NCBI taxonomy): Eukaryota > Metazoa > Chordata > Actinopteri > Salmoniformes > Salmonidae > Salvelinus > Salvelinus fontinalis. The sequence goes on from NW_026600322.1 coordinate 275,439, forward strand.
ACAGCTCTGAGGACATATTATCATAGTCCTGTAGGGTACAGAGATACAGGTTAGGAGAAAGGAGAGGACAGCTCTGAGGACATGTTATCAGGATCCTGTAGGATACAGAGATACAGGTTAGGAGAAAGGAGAGGACAGCTCTGAGGACATGTTATCAGGATCCTGTAGGATACAGAGATACAGGTTAGGAGAAAGGAGAGGACAGCTCTGAGGACATATTATCATAGTCCTGTAGGATACAGAGATACAGGTTAGGAGAAAGGAGAGGACAGCTCTGAGGACATATTATCAGGGTCCTGTAGGGTACAGAGATACAGGTTAGGAGAAAGGAGAGGACAGCTCTGAGGACATATTATCAGGGTCCTGTAGGGTACAGAGATACAGGTTAGGAGAAAGGAAAGGACAGCTCTGAGGACATATTATCATAGTCCTGTAGGATACAGAGATACAGGTTAGGAGAAAGGAGAGGACAGCTCTGAGGACATATTATCAGGATCCTGTAGGGTACAGAGATACAGGTTAGGAGAAAGGAGAGGACAGCTCTGAGGACATATTATCAGGGTCCTGTAGGGTACAGAGATACAGGTTAGGAGAAAGGAGAGGACAGCTCTGAGGACATATTATCATAGTCCTGTAGGATACAGAGATACAGGTTAGGAGAAAGGAGAGGACAGCTCTGAGGACATATTATCATAGTCCTGTAGGGTACAGAGATACAGGTTAGGAGAAAGGAGAGGACAGCTCTGAGGACATATTATCAGGATCCTGTAGGGTACAGAGATACAGGTTAGGAGAAAGGAGAGGACAGCTCTGAGGACATGTTATCAGGATCCTGTAGGATACAGAGATACAGGTTAGGAGAAAGGAGAGGACAGCTCTGAGGACATATTATCATAGTCCTGTAGGATACAGAGATACAGGTTAGGAGAAAGGAGAGGACAGCTCTGAGGACATATTATCATAGTCCTGTAGGATACAGAGATACAGGTTAGGAGAAAGGAGAGGACAGCTCTGAGGACATATTATCATAGTCCTGTAGGGTACAGAGATACAGGTTAGGAGAAAGGAGAGGACAGCTCTGAGGACATATTATCAGGGTCCTGTAGGGTACAGAGATACAGGTTAGGAGAAAGGAGAGGACAGCTCTGAGGACATATTATCAGGGTCCTGTAGGGTACAGAGATACAGGTTAGGAGAAAGGAGAGGACAGCTCTGAGGACATATTATCATAGTCCTGTAGGGTACAGAGATACAGGTTAGGAGAAAGGAGAGGACAGCTCTGAGGACATATTATCAGGATCCTGTAGGGTACAGAGATACAGGTTAGGAGAAAGGAGAGGACAGCTCTGAGGACATATTATCATAGTCCTGTAGGGTACAGAGATACAGGTTAGGAGAAAGGAGAGGACAGCTCTGAGGACATATTATCAGGGTCCTGTAGGGTACAGAGATACAGGTTAGGAGAAAGGAGAGGACAGCTCTGAGGACATATTATCAGGGTCCTGTAGGATACAGAGATACAGGTTAGGAGAAAGGAGAGGACAGCTCTGAGGACATATTATCAGGGTCCTGTAGGGTACAGAGATACAGGTTAGGAGAAAGGAGAGGACAGCTCTGAGGACATGTTATCAGGATCCTGTAGGGTACAGAGATACAGGTTAGGAGAAAGGAGAGGACAGCTCTGAGGACATATTATCATAGTCCTGTAGGGTACAGAGATACAGGTTAGGAGAAAGGAGAGGACAGCTCTGAGGACATATTATCAGGGTCCTGTAGGGTACAGAGATACAGGTTAGGAGAAAGGAGAGGACAGCTCTGAGGACATATTATCAGGGTCCTGTAGGATACAGAGATACAGGTTAGGAGAAAGGAGAGGACAGCTCTGAGGACATATTATCAGGGTCCTGTAGGATACAGAGATACAGGTTAGGAGAAAGGAGAGGACAGCTCTGAGGACATATTATCAGGGTCCTGTAGGGTACAGAGATACAGGTTAGGAGAAAGGAGAGGACAGCTCTGAGGACATATTATCATAGTCCTGTAGGATACAGAGATACAGGTTAGGAGAAAGGAGAGGACAGCTCTGAGGACATATTATCATAGTCCTGTAGGGTACAGAGATACAGGTTAGGAGAAAGGAGAGGACAGCTCTGAGGACATATTATCATAGTCCTGTAGGATACAGAGATACAGGTTAGGAGAAAGGAGAGGACAGCTCTGAGGACATATTATCAGGATCCTGTAGGGTACAGAGATACAGGTTAGGAGAAAGGAGAGGACAGCTCTGAGGACATATTATCAGGATCCTGTAGGATACAGAGATACAGGTTAGGAGAAAGGAGAGGACAGCTCTGAGGACATATTATCAGGATCCTGTAGGGTACAGAGATACAGGTTAGGAGAAAGGAGAGGACAGCTCTGAGGACATATTATCAGGATCCTGTAGGATACAGAGATACAGGTTAGGAGAAAGGAGAGGACAGCTCTGAGGACATATTATCAGGATCCTGTAGGATACAGAGATACAGGTTAGGAGAAAGGAGAGGACAGCTCTGAGGACATATTATCAGGATCCTGTAGGATACAGAGATACAGGTTAGGAGAAAGGAGAGGACAGCTCTGAGGACATATTATCAGGATCCTGTAGGATACAGAGATACAGATACCTCTACGTCTTGTCCTGGATGAAGGATAACATGAAATAAACAATGTAAAGACTGCCTATAATCTCCCGTCTTGAGTTGTGTCTAAATTGGCAACTCTGGGTAGCTCTGGAAACATCCCGTAATTCAGGTGACATCGCAGCCAATCTGAGCATTTATCCTGGTGCCCAATCTGGCTACCGGCCGTGCCAAATCTGTTACCGTGCAGGACTGTTACGAGATGTTCTGTGTTGTCCTGAATGTCGCCCTACTCCCTATGTAGTGCACTACTTGTGACCGGGGCTATAGGGCTCTAAGGTCATGCACTATGTAGAGAAAAGGGTGCCATTTGGTACGTGACCTAATCAAGAGACAAACAGGAGATTACCCATCTGACTGTGTTAGTTTGGACGATACATTATATCTACTTGGTACGCTCCTAAATGGTAAACATGGCTCTATAACATGGCTCTATAACATGGCTCTATAACATGGCTCTATAACATGGCCCTATAACATGGCTCTATAACATGGCCCTATAACATAGCTCTATAACATGGCTCTATAACATGGCTCTATAACATGGCTCTATAACATGGCTCTATAACATAGCTCTATAACATGGCTCTATAACATGGCCCTATAACATGGCTCTATAACATGGCCCTATAACATAGCTCTATAACATGGCTCTATAACATGGCTCTATAACATGGCTCTATAACATGGCTCTATAACATAGCTCTATAACATGGCTCTATAACATGGCTCTATAACATGGCTCTATAACATGGCTCTATAACATGGCTCTATAACATGGCTCTATAACATAGCTCTATAACATGGCCCTATATCATAGCTCTATAACATAGCTCTATAACATGGCTCTATGACATGGCTCTATAACATAGCTCTATAACATAGCTCTATAACATGGCTCTATAACATAGCTCTATAACATGGCCCTATAACATGGCTCTATATCATAGCTCTATAACATGGCACTATATCATAGCTCTATAACATGGCCCTATAACATGGCCCAATAACATGGCACTATATCATGGCCCTATAACATGGCTCTATAACATAGCTCTATAACATGGCTCTATAACATGGCCCTATAACATGGCCCTATAACATAGCTCTATAACATGGCTCTATAACATGGCTCTATAACATGGCTCTATAACATAGCTCTATAACATGGCCCTATAACATGGCTCTATAACATGGCTATATAACATGGCTCTATAACTTAGCTCTATAACATGGCTCTATAACATGGCTCTATAACATGGCTCTATAACATGGCTCTATATCATAGCTCTATAACATGGCCCTATAACATGGCCCTATAAAATGTACCTATAAAATGGCCCTATAACATGGCTCTATAACATGGCCCTATAACATGGCTCTATAACATGGCTCTATAACATGGCTCTATAACATGGCTAGATAACATGGCTCTATATCATAGCTCTATAACATGGCCCTATAACATGGCCCTATAAAATGTACCTATAAAATGGCCCTATAACATGGCTCTATAACATGGCCCTATAACATAGCTCTATAACATGGCTCTATAACATGGCTCTATAGCATGGCCCTATAACATGGCACTATAACATGGCTCTATAACATGGCTAGATAACATGGCTCTATAACATGGCTCTATAACATGGCTCTATAGCATGTCTCTGTAACATGGCTCTATAACATGGCCCTATAACATGGCTCTATAACATGGCTCTATAGCATGGCCCTATAGCATGGCACAATAGCATGGCTCTATAACATGGCTCTATTACATGGCCCTATAACATGGCCCTATAACATGGCCCTATGACATGGCCGTATATAATGGCCCATATCCTGGCCCTATAACATGGCCCTATAACATGGCCCTATAACATGGCTCTATAACATGGCCCTATAACATTGCCCTATAACATGGCCCTATAACATGGCTCTATAACATGGCCCTATAACATTGCCCTATAACATGGCCCTATAACATGGCCCTATAACATGGCCCTATATCATGGCCCTATTACATGGCCCTATGACATGGCCCTATATCATGGCTCTATATCATGGCCCTAGATCATGGCCCTATAACATGGCCCTATAACATGGCCCTATATCATGGCTCTATGACATGGCCCTATAACATGGCCCTATAACATGGCTCTATAACACGGCTCTATAACATGGCTCTATAACACGGCCCTATAACATGGCCCTATAACATGGCTCTATAACATGGCTCTATAACATGGCCCTATATCATGGCTCTATAACATGGCTCTATAACATGGCCATATAACATGGCCCTATAACATGGCCCTATATCATGGCCCTATAACATGGCTCTATAACATGGCCCTATAACATGGCCCTATAACATGGCTCTATAACATGGCCCTATAACATGGCTCTATAACATGGCCCTATAACATGGCCCTATAACATGGCCCTATAACATGGCTCTATAACATGGCCCTATAACATGGCCCTATATCATGGCCCTATAACGTGGCCCTATAACGTGGCCCTATAACATGGCCCTATAACATGGCCCTATAACATGGCCCTATAACATGGCCCTATAACGTGGCCCTATAACGTGGCCCTATAACGTGGCCCTATAACATAGCTCTATAACATGGCCCTATATCATAGCTCTATAACATGGCTCTATAACATGGCCCTATAACATGGCCCTATAACATGGCCCTATAACATGGCCCTATATCATGGCCCTATAACATGGCCCTATAACGTGGCCCTATAACATGGCCCTATAACATGGCCCTATAACATGGCTCTATAACATGGTTCTATAACGTGGCCCTATATCATGGCCCTATAACATGGCCCTATGACATGGCCCTATAACATGGCTCTATATCATGGCCCTATAACATGGCCCTATGACATGGCCCTATAACATGGCTCTATATCATGGCCCTATAACGTGGCCCTATAACATGTCCCTATAACATGGCCCTATAACGTGGCCCTATAACGTGGCCCCATAACGTGGCTCTATAACATGGCCCTATAACGTGGCCCTATAACATGGCCCTATAACATGGCTCTATAACATGGCCCTATAACATGGCCCTATAACGTGGCCCTATAACGTGGCCCTATAACGTGGCCCTATAACGTGGCCCTATAACATGGCCCTATAACGTGGCCCTATAACATGGCCCTATAACATGGCTCTATAACATGGCTCTATAACGTGGCCCTATAACGTGGCCCTATAACGTGGCCCTATAACGTGGCCCTATAACATGGCCCTATAACATGGCCCTATAACGTGGCCCTATATCATGGCCCTATAACATGGCTCTATAACATGGCTCTATAACGTGGCCCTATAACGTGGCCCTATAACGTGGCCCTATATCGTGGCCCTATAACGTGGCCCTATAACGTGGCCCTATAACGTGGCCCTATAACGTCGCCCTATAACGTGGCCCTATAACGTGGCCCTATAACATGGCCCTATAACGTGGCCCTATAACATGGCCCTATAACATGGCTCTATAACATGGCCATATAACATGGCCCTATATCATGGCCCTATAACATGGCTCTATATCATGGCCCTATAACATGGCTCTATAACATGGCCCTATAACATGGCCCTATAACAAGGCCCTATAACATGGCTCTATAACGTGGCCCTATAATGTGGCCCTATAACGTGGCCCTATAACATGGCCCTATAACATGGCCCTATAACGTGGCCCTATAATGTGGCCCTATAACGTGGCCCTATAACATGGCCCTATATCATGGCTCTATTGGAATAGGATGCCATTTGCCTCTGTCTCTGCAGTTATAAGTGTGCAGAAGGTAATAGGTACACTGAATTAATCTATGCAGGAAGGCCCAAAGGCACTGAGCAATCAGCCAAAGAGGGAGCTTAGCATCAGCACTATTCAGTTTTCAATCCAGGAAGTGAAAATGCACATGCAGGAATTCAAAATTGCCCACATTATGATTTGACCTATCTTAAGAGTGAACTGACCCCAGCCCTGCTCCAAACCCCCCCCCCTGGCGCCAAATCCAACCAGACACAACACTAGAGGTTAGATAGCAGGACCAGACAGTGGCAGCTTCTGAAATGGCACCCTATTCCCTATTATAGTGCACTACTTTAGACCAGAGCCCTATAGAACCCTATGCCCTATATAGTGCACTACTTTAGACCAGAGCCCTATGGCACCCTATTCCCTATATAGTGCACTACTTTACACCAGAGCCCTATGGCACCCTATTCCATAATAGTGCACTACTTTAGACCAGAGCCCTATGGTACCCTATTCCATAATAGTGCACTACTTTAGACCAGAGCCCTATGGCACACCATTCCATATATAGTGCACTGCTTTAGACCAGCAATAGGGTGCCATGTCAGGCAAAACCAGTGTTCGTGTAAAATATAGTCTTGGATAAGATTCTCTAGGTGTTGTATTGGAACAGATTCTCTAGGTGTTGTATTGGAACAGATTCTCTAGGTGTTGTATTGGAAAAGATTCTCTAGGTGTTGTATTGTAAAAGATTCTCTAGGTGTTGTATTGGAACAGATTCTCTAGGTGTTGTATTGGAACAGATTCTCTAGGTGTTGTATTGGAAAAGATTCTCTAGGTGTTGTATTGGAAAAGATTCTCTAGGTGTTGTATTGTAAAACATTCTCTAGGTGTTGTATTGGAAAAGATTCTCTAGGTGTTGTATTGGAACAGATTCTCTAGGTGTTGTATTGGAACAGATTCTCTAGGTGTTGTATTGTAAAAGATTCTCTAGGTGTTGTATTGTAAAAGATTCTCTAGGTGTTGTATTGGAACAGATTCTCTAGGTGTTGTATTGGAACAGATTCTCTAGGTGTTGTATTGGAACAGATTCTCTAGGTGTTGTATTGTAAAAGATTCTCTAGGTGTTGTATTGTAAAAGATTCTCTAGGTGTTGTATTGTAAAAGATTCTCTAGGTGTTGTATTGTAAAAGATTCTCTAGGTGTTGTATTGTAAAAGATTCTCTAGGTGTTGTATTGTAAAAGATTCTCTAGGTGTTGTATTGTAAAACATTCTCTAGGTGTTGTATTGGAACAGATTCTCTAGGTGTTGTATTGGAAAAGATTCTCTAGGTGTTGTATTGGAAAAGATTATCTAGGTGTTGTATTGTAAAAGATTCTCTAGGTGTTGTATTGTAAAAGATTCTCTAGGTGTTGTATTGGAACAGATTCTCTAAGTGTTGTATTGGAACAGATTCTCTAGGTGTTGTATTGGAACAGATTCTCTAGGTGTTGTATTGTAAAAGATTCTCTAGGTGTTGTATTGTAAAAGATTCTCTAGGTGTTGTATTGTAAAAGATTCTCTAGGTGTTGTCTTGGAAAAGGCAGAGTATCAAGTGACACCCTATTCCCTATGATTCATGGGCTGCACCTTCGTCATTCGGTCGTGTCGTTGACATTGTTATCAACATTCCACAGATACTGCAGTATTTTGATGTCCGACTAATTAACTAATTAACTTATTAATTAATGCTAAATCTTTCTGAATGTGTGTTAATGACTGTTTCGTCAAAATTACAATATAGTGGATTGGACATACGATGACATTGCTAAAGGAGACAAATAATTATTAGAAAACAACTTTGCCGTCTTTATGATGTAGTCAAGTTTACATTAGAGAGATGGCAATGTTGCCACGAGCTAGCAAAAATTAGTCAGAAATAGCTAGCAATGCTAACTTTAGCTTGCTAAAATGTTCATTCCTCCCCCCCAATCTTAGATAGCTCGTTATACTGCATCTAATGTACCTCTGCAGCTAAAGTCACGTGACAAAAGCTTGTCCTACTAACTATTTGCTTCCTTTGAAATGTCATCGTATTTCCAAGCCACGCGAATGCACTTTAAAAGGAAAACTTCATCAGTATCTATTGAGACAGCACTGAGTAGAATGCTCAGCAGGATATCAGATATTCATTAGTATCTATTGAGACAGCACTGAGTAGAATGCTCAGCAGGGCATTAAGTCCTTAAAATGAACCTTCAAAACAATACTGTGAAGTAAACTACCTTTGACCTGATCCCAGGGCTAAAGTAGTGCACTAGATAAGGAAATAGGGGCACCATTTGTGACTGAACATGGGATAGACACATGGCCAATCACAAAGCTGGTGTTAAGCTGCCCCTGAATTAGCCAGGCTTCCCTGGGCACCAGGCCCAGGCTGACATGTACGTGTTGTTAACACTTCCTAGTATTCGCTTTTTATTCCTTCTGTTCCACTCAACTATTCCTGACCTGCTCAGTTCACACGACAAGGTACTGCTGTAGTGTTGAATGCCCTGTATCTGACCTGCTCTGTCCACACGACAAGGTACTGCTGTAGTGTTGACTGTCCTGTGTCTGATCTGCTCAGTTCACACGACAAGGTACTGCTGTAGTGTTGGCAGCCCTGTGTCTGATCTGCTCTGTCCACACGACAAGGTACTGCTGTAGTGTTGACTGCCCTGTGTCTGACCTGCTCTGTCCACACGACAAGGTACTGCTGTAGTGTTGACTGCCCTGTGTCTGACCTGCTCTGTCCACACGACAAGGTACTGCTGTAGTGTTGACTGCCCTGTGTCTGACCTGCTCTGTCCACACGACAAGGTACTGCTGTAGTGTTGACTGTCCTGTGTCTGACCTGCTCTGTTCACACGACAAGGTACTGCTGTAGTGTTGACTGTCCTGTGTCTGACCTGCTCTGTTCACACGACAAGGTACTGCTGTAGTGTTGGCAGCCCTGTGTCTGACCTGCTCTGTTCACACGACAAGGTACTGCTGTAGTGTTGACTGCCCTGTATCTGACCTGCTCTGTCCACACGACAAGGTACTGCTGTAGTTTTGGCTGCCCTGTGTCTGACCTGCTCTGTCCACACGACAAGGTACTGCTGTAGTGTTGACTGCCCTGTGTCTGACCTGCTCTGTCCACACGACAAGGTACTGCTGTAGTGTTGACTGCCCTGTGTCTGACCTGCTCTGTCCACACGACAAGGTACTGCTGTAGTTTTGGCTGCCCTGTGTCTGACCTGCTCTGTCCACACGACAAGGTACTGCTGTAGTGTTGACTGCCCTGTGTCTGACCTGCTCTGTCCACACGACAAGGTACTGCTGTAGTGTTGACTGCCCTGTGTCTGACCTGCTCTGTCCACACGACAAGGTACTGCTGTAGTGTTGACTGCCCTGTGTCTGACCTGCTCTGTCCACACGACAAGGTACTGCTGTAGTTTTGACTGCCCTGTGTCTGACCTTCTCTGTCCACACGACAAGGTACTGCTGTAGTGTTGGCTGCCCTGTGTCTGACCTGCTCTGTCCACACGACAAGGTACTGCTGTAGTATTAGCTGCCCTGTGTCTGACCTGCTCTGTCCACACGACAAGGTACTACTGTAGTATTGGCTGCCCAGGGTTAGGGTTAACTGCACCCAAGAGGTTGAGGTTGCGGTTCCCTCTGTCCAGGACTATCTGCTCCATTGTCACCGTACCTGGAGGATGGCCCGAGCTACCCTTCTTCGTGCCTCCGACAGGACCCAGTCCCAAGCCAAACTTTCGCCGGGCCTCAGCTCCAGTCTACACCGCAGGTCAAAAGGTATGGCTCTCATCGAAGGACCTGCCATTGAGGGTGGCATCGAAGAAACTCTCCCCCCGATTCATTGGTCCCTTTGAGATTGACAATGTCATTAACCCCTCTGCGCCTGAAACTCCCAGCCTCTCTCAGGATCCATCCTACCCTCCACGTATCCCTAATTAAAACATGTCTGCTCCAGTACCCCGTCTCCTCCTGCTGCAGCTCCTCCACCCCCTCGGCTCATCGATGACCATCCTGCCAATACCGTCCGGCGGCTTCTGGACGTGCGCCGCCAGGGTTGTGGCTGGCAGTACCTGGTGGACTGGGAGGGATACAGGCCTGAGGAGCACTGCTGGGTGCCCCGCCATCACATTCTGGACCCCTCTCTCTTATGGGATTTCTTTACCTCACACCCAGATAAGCCTGGTCGGGCGCCAGGTGGCGCCTGTAGAGGGAGGGTACTGTCACATCTGCTCTTGCAACGCCCTCTACTGCTCATCCTGTGTCTCCTTGACCTGCCGCCACTCCCCGAGTACCAGTACTCTCTCCCTCTTCCTCTCTCTCTCTCTGTGTGTGTGATTGTGTGGGCAGAGACAGGTGTGCTGGAGTCAGAGCAGAACCCAACCAGCTGCAACCTGTTCCATAATCAAGACATCTACAAATACTCAGCCCTGCCACTTCCACACTGCCGGACCGAAATCTCTGCTCAGTCAGTCTACGCTTCTAGCCGTTTGTTACTATTCCTGTTATGCTGTTGTGCCTGTTATCCTTGCCTGACGCTGTTTTCCTCTCCGCTACAGATCTGCCCGCTCTGACTCTGGTCCCTGTCTCCAGTCCCACGTCTCATCATCCTGCTACTCTGCCCTGGATTCCCCACTCTACTGCTCCCTTGGATTCCCCTCCGGACCTGCTTACCCTGTGCCAATCCCTCCCGAGCCGTCAGAGCCGCCCGTCTGTCCCGAGCCGTCAGAGCCGCCCGTCTGTCCCGAGCCGCCAGAGCCGCCCGCCAGTCAGGAGCCGCCAGAGCCGCCCGCCAGTCAGGAGCCGCCAGAGCCGCCCGCCAGTCAGGAGCCGCCAGAGCCGCCCACCAGTCAGGAGCCGCCAGAGCCGCCCGCCAGTCAGGAGCCGCCAGAGCCGCCCGCCAGTCAGGAGCCGCCAGAGCTGCCCGCCAGTCAGGAGCCGCCCGCCAGTCATGAGCTGCCCTCCAGTCATGAGCTGCCCCTCAATCCGGAGCTGCCCCTCAGTCCGGAGCTGCCCTCTCAGTCCGGAGCTGCCCCTCAGTCCGGAGCTGCCCTCTCAGTCCGGAGCTGCCCTCTCAGTCCGGAGCTGCCCCTCAGTCCAGAGCTGCCCCTCAGTCCAGAACTACCACTCAGTCCGGAGCTGCCCTCTCAGTCCGGAGCTGCCCCTCAGTCCGGAGCTGCCCTCTCAGTCCGGAGCTGCCCCTCAGTCCAGAGCTGCCCCTCAGTCCGGAGCTGCCCTCTCAGTCCGGAGCTGCCCCTCAGTCCAGAGCTGCCCCCTCAGTCCAGAACTACCACTCAGTCCAGAGCTGCCCTCTCAGTCCGGAGCTGCCCTCTCAGTCCAGAGCTGCCCCTCAGTCCAGAGCTGCCCCTCAGTCCAGAACTACCTCTCAGTCCGGAGCTGCCCCTCAGTCCAGAGCTGCCCCTCAGTCCAGAACTACCACTCAGTCCGGAGCTGCCCTCTCAGTCCGGAGCTGCCCTCTCAGTCCAGAGCTGCCCCTCAGTCCAGAGCTGCCCCTCAGTCCAGAACTACCTCTCAGTCCAGAGCTGCCCCTCAGTCCAGAGCTGCCCCTCAGTCCAGAACTACCTCTCAGTCCAGAGCTGCCCCTCAGTCCAGAGCTGCCCCTCAGTCCAGAGCTGCCCCTCAGTCCAGAACTACCTCTCAGTCCAGAGCTGCCCCTCAGTCCAGAACTGCCCCTCAGTCCAGAACTACCACTCAGTCCAGAGCTGCCGCTCCGTCCAGTGGCGCCCCCTACGATGGTCTTCAGTCCGGGACTCGCTGCAAGGGTCCTCGTTCCTGGGAGGCCACCTAAGCGGGTATTGACTATGGTGGAGTGGGGTCCACGTCCCACACCCGAGCCACCGCCGTAGGAAGGCCCACCCGGACCCTCCCCTTCTGTGTCAGGTTTTGCGGCCGGAGTCCGCACCTTTGGGGGGGGGGGGGGGGGGGGGGGGTACTGTCACGCCCTGGCCTTAGTTATCTTTGTTTTCTGTATTATTTTAGTTAGGTCAGGGTGTGACATGGGGGATGTTTGTGTGTGTTTGTCTCGTCTTGGGTGCTTGTATTGTCTAGGGGTTTTTTGTAGAGTTTATGGGATTGTGTTCAGTGTAGGTGTTTATGAAAGTCTATGGTTGCCTAGATTGGTTCTCAATTAGAGACAGCTGTCTATCGTTGTCTCTGATTGGGAGCCATATTTAGGCAGCCATAGTCATTAGGTAGGTTGTGGGTAATTGTCTATGTGTAAGTTGCCAGTGTCTGCACTTATTTGTCTTGTATAGCTTCACGGTCTTTCGGTTTGTTGCTTTGTTTAGTTTGTGTTAGTAATCTTCATCTTTCTTAAATAAATACAAAGATGTATTTATATCACGCTGCGCCTTGGTCCTCTCTTTCACCCGAAGACGATCGTGACATATTGATTATGCTGACCATTAGACAATTAGACAATCGTTGTTATATATTTACTGTCAAAATACAACTATAGAATTTCCAATAGAGATGAATTACATACATCTTTATGTGGACTACTTTATATCATAGGCTAATTAATTTGGGGCTCAACATCTAAGGAAGTGGAAACTGAAAACCGAATAACAAGATAAAATATCTTGGTTGTAGAATATCTGCTATTGAGCTGAATATTGAAAGTTGAGGAGTACAAATTCTACCTCCAGAAAGCTGAGACCCTCCTCTCTTCAACTGGGACAATGGAACGAAGCTGTGTTATTCACATAATTGCAATTTGAAATGTTATACAATCATAACCCATTTTCTCTCTCAAGTGCATGGTGGAAGAGGAGACCGGCTCCCTCATTACAGCAGCAGGCTACAACGAGGGCATAGGCAGAGAGGCTGGGCAGACATTCTCATCACAGGAATCATCATGAGGATAATGCCCTTTACTGTAATGACCAAATCATGGATTTAGCTGGCCCATAAAAAATAAATAAATAGGACGTTTTTGAGTGAGTTGCCAATTTAGATCCAGGATGTTGACTGTCTACCTGAGGACTTTGAATGTGAGCTTGAAAGACCTCAGCTCAGCCTTTTATAAAACTGTCCGTTGTCCACTGCCAGTAGCTGCTCAACGTGATTTGAGGAGTCAGGCTCAAAGGTTATTCATTCATTGTCCAAAAGGGAGATGATTATTTTCATCGCCACGAAGGACTTTGTGTGTTTTGAACGAAAACAAACACAACCAATAATAAAAGTGCTCATATTAAAGCTCCTTTTCAGCAGGTGTCGTCTTACGCAAGATAAACAGTGGCTGAATACCAAATGGTACCCTATTCACAATACAGTGCACTACTTTAGATCAGGCGCCATAGAGCTCTGGTCAAAAGTAGTGCACTACATAGGGAATAGTGTGCATTTGAGAGGCAGGGAAACAATGGTTGAGTGGCCTGCCAGCCTCCTGTCCTCTGTGCTCCAGTCCATTAACAGTATAACACATCACTGCTCCGTCACTAGACTCCATACGCCTCAATAATGCAGAAAGAGAACAGCTACATTCTACAGACAGACCAGTCATCCCTACATCCTCCAGAGAGACCAGTTAACCCTCCACCCTCCAGACAGACCAGTTAACCCTACATTCTCCAGAGACCAGTCAACCTCCACCCTCCAGACAGACCAGTTAACACTCCATCCTCCAGACAGACCAGTCAACCCTCCATCCTCCAGAGAGACCAGTCAACCCTCCATCCTCCAGACAGACCAGTCAACTCTCCATCCTCCAGACAGACCAGTCAACCCTCCAGACAGACCAGTCAACCCTCTATCCTCCAGACAGACCAGTTAACCTCCATCCTTCAGACAGACCAGTCAACCCTCCATCCTCCAGACAGACCAGTCAACCCTCCATCCTCCAGACAGACCAGTCAACCCTACATCCTCCAGACAGACCAGTCAACCCTCGATCCTCCAGACAGACCAGTCAACCCTCGATCCTCCAGACAGACCAGTCAACCCTCCATCCTCCAGACAGACCAGTCAACCCTCCATCCTCCAGACAGACCAGTCAACCATACATCCTCCAGACAGACCAGTCAACCCTCGATCCTCCAGACAGACCAGTCAACCCTCGATCCTCCAGACAGACCAGTCAACCCTCCATCCTCCAGACAGACCAGTCAACCCTCCATCCTCCAGACAGACCAGTCAACCCTACATCCTCCAGACAGACCAGTCAACCCTCGATCCTCCAGACAGACCAGTCAACCCTCCATCCTCCAGACAGACCAGTTAACCCTACATCCTCCAGACACACCAGTCAACCCTCCATCCTCCAGACAGACCAGTCAACCCTCCATCCTCCAGACAGACCAGTCAACCCTCCATCCTCCAGACAGACCAGTCAACCCTCCATCCTCCAGACAGACCAGTCAACCCTCGATCCTCCAGACAGACCAGTCAACCCTCGATCCTCCAGACACACCAGTCAACCCTCCATCCTCCAGACAGACCAGTCAACCCTCCATCCTCCAGACAGACCAGTTAACACTCCATCCTCCAGACAGACCAGTCAACCCTCCATCCTCCAGAGAGACCAGTCAACCCTCCATCCTCCAGACAGACCAGTCAACTCTCCATCCTCCAGACAGACCAGTCAACCCTCCAGACAGACCAGTCAACCCTCTATCCTCCAGACAGACCAGTTAACCTCCATCCTTCAGACAGACCAGTCAACCCTCCATCCTCCAGACAGACCAGTCAACCCTCCATCCTCCAGACAGACCAGTCAACCCTACATCCTCCAGACAGACCAGTCTACCCTCGATCCTCCAGACAGACCAGTCAACCCTCGATCCTCCAGACAGACCAGTCAACCCTCCATCCTCCAGACAGACCAGTCAACCCTCCATCCTCCAGACAGACCAGTCAACCCTACATCCTCCAGACAGACCAGTCAACCCTCGATCCTCCAGACAGACCAGTCAACCCTCGATCCTCCAGACAGACCAGTCAACCCTCCATCCTCCAGAGAAACCAGTCAACCCTACATCCTCCAGACAGACCAGTCAACCCTACATCCTCCAGACAGACCAGTCAACCCTACATCCTCCAGACAGACCAGTCAACCCTCGATCCTCCAGACAGACCAGTCAACCCTCGATCCTCCAGACAGACCAGTCAACCCTCCATCCTCCAGAGAAACCAGTCAACCCTACATCCTCCAGACAGACCAGTCAACCCTACATCCTCCAGACAGACCAGTCAACCCTACATCCTCCAGACAGACCAGTCAACCCTCCATCCTCCAGACAGACCAGTTAACCCTACATCCTCCAGACACACCAGTCAACCCTCCATCCTCCAGACAGACCAGTCAACCCTCCATCCTCCAGACAGACCAGTCAACCCTCCATCCTCCAGACAGACCAGTCAACCCTCCATCCTCCAGACAGACCAGTCAACCCTCGATCCTCCAGACAGACCAGTCAACCCTCGATCCTCCAGACACACCAGTCAACCCTCCATCCTCCAGACAGACCAGTCAACCCTCCATCCTCCAGACAGACCAGTTAACACTCCATCCTCCAGACAGACCAGTCAACCCTCCATCCTCCAGAGAGACCAGTCAACCCTCCATCCTCCAGACAGACCAGTCAACTCTCCATCCTCCAGACAGACCAGTCAACCCTCCAGACAGACCAGTCAACCCTCTATCCTCCAGACAGACCAGTTAACCTCCATCCTTCAGACAGACCAGTCAACCCTCCATCCTCCAGACAGACCAGTCAACCCTCCATCCTCCAGACAGACCAGTCAACCCTACATCCTCCAGACAGACCAGTCTACCCTCGATCCTCCAGACAGACCAGTCAACCCTCGATCCTCCAGACAGACCAGTCAACCCTCCATCCTCCAGACAGACCAGTCAACCCTCCATCCTCCAGACAGACCAGTCAACCCTACATCCTCCAGACAGACCAGTCAACCCTCGATCCTCCAGACAGACCAGTCAACCCTCGATCCTCCAGACAGACCAGTCAACCCTCCATCCTCCAGAGAAACCAGTCAACCCTACATCCTCCAGACAGACCAGTCAACCCTACATCCTCCAGACAGACCAGTCAACCCTACATCCTCCAGACAGACCAGTCAACCCTCCATCCTCCAGACAGACCAGTTAACCCTACATCCTCCAGACACACCAGTCAACCCTCCATCCTCCAGACAGACCAGTCAACCCTCCATCCTCCAGACAGACCAGTCAACCCTCCATCCTCCAGACAGACCAGTCAACCCTCCATCCTCCAGACAGACCAGTCAACCCTCGATCCTCCAGACAGACCAGTCAACCCTCGATCCTCCAGACACACCAGTCAACCCTCCATCCTCCAGACAGACCAGTCAACCCTCCATCCTCCAGACAGACCAGTCAACCCTCCATCCTCCAGACAGACCAGTTAACCCTCCATCCTCCAGACAGACCAGTCAACCCTCCAGACAGACCAGTCAACCCTCTATCCTCCAGACAGACCAGTTAACCCTACATTCTCCAGACAGACCAGTCAACCCTACATCCTCCAGAGAGACCAGTTAACCCTCCATCCTCCAGACAGACCAGTCAACCCTCCATCCTCCAGATAGACCAGTCAACCCTCCATCCTCCAGACAGACCAGTCAACCCTCCATCCTCCAGACAGACCAGTCAACCCTACATCCTCCAGACAGACCAGTCAACCCTCGATCCTCCAGACAGACCAGTCAACCCTCGATCCTCCAGACAGACCAGTCAACCCTCCATCCTCCAGAGAAACCAGTCAACCCTACATCCTCCAGACAGACCAGTCAACCCTACATCCTCCAGACAGACCAGTCAACCCTACATCCTCCAGACAGACCAGTCAACCCTCCATCCTCCAGACAGACCAGTTAACCCTACATCCTCCAGACACACCAGTCAACCCTCCATCCTCCAGACAGACCAGTCAACCCTCCATCCTCCAGACAGACCAGTCAACCCTCCATCCTCCAGACAGACCAGTCAACCCTCCATCCTCCAGACAGACCAGTCAACCCTCGATCCTCCAGACAGACCAGTCAACCCTCGATCCTCCAGACACACCAGTCAACCCTCCATCCTCCAGACAGACCAGTCAACCCTCCATCCTCCAGACAGACCAGTTAACACTCCATCCTCCAGACAGACCAGTCAACCCTCCATCCTCCAGAGAGACCAGTCAACCCTCCATCCTCCAGACAGACCAGTCAACTCTCCATCCTCCAGACAGACCAGTCAACCCTCCAGACAGACCAGTCAACCCTCTATCCTCCAGACAGACCAGTTAACCTCCATCCTTCAGACAGACCAGTCAACCCTCCATCCTCCAGACAGACCAGTCAACCCTCCATCCTCCAGACAGACCAGTCAACCCTACATCCTCCAGACAGACCAGTCTACCCTCGATCCTCCAGACAGACCAGTCAACCCTCGATCCTCCAGACAGACCAGTCAACCCTCCATCCTCCAGACAGACCAGTCAACCCTCCATCCTCCAGACAGACCAGTCAACCCTACATCCTCCAGACAGACCAGTCAACCCTCGATCCTCCAGACAGACCAGTCAACCCTACATCCTCCAGAGAGACCAGTTAACCCTCCATCCTCCAGAGAAACCAGTCAACCCTACATCCTCCAGACAGACCAGTCAACCCTACATCCTCCAGACAGACCAGTCAACCCTACATCCTCCAGACAGACCAGTCAACCCTCCATCCTCCAGACAGACCAGTTAACCCTACATCCTCCAGACACACCAGTCAACCCTCCATCCTCCAGACAGACCAGTCAACCCTCCATCCTCCAGACAGACCAGTCAACCCTCCATCCTCCAGACAGACCAGTCAACCCTCCATCCTCCAGACAGACCAGTCAACCCTCGATCCTCCAGACAGACCAGTCAACCCTCGATCCTCCAGACACACCAGTCAACCCTCCATCCTCCAGACAGACCAGTCAACCCTCCATCCTCCAGACAGACCAGTCAACCCTCCATCCTCCAGACAGACCAGTTAACCCTCCATCCTCCAGACAGACCAGTCAACCTTCCATCCTCCAGACAGACCAGTCAACCCTCCATCCTCCAGACAGACCAGTCAACCCTCCATCCTCCAGACAGACCAGTTAACCCTCCATCCTCCAGACAGACCAGTCAACCCTCCATCCTCCAGACAGACCAGTCAACCCTCCATCCTCCAGACAGACCAGTCAACCCTCCATCCTCCAGACATACCAGTCAACCCTCCATCCTCCAGACATACCAGTTAACCCTACATTCTCCAGATAGACCAGTCCATCCTCCAGATAGACCAGACAGACCAGTCAACCCTACATTCTCCAAACAGACCAGTAAACCCTACATCCTCCAGACATACCAGTCAACCCTCCATCCTCCAGATAGACCAGTCAACCCTCCATCCTCCAGATAGACCAGTCAACCCTCCATCCTCCAGACAGACCAGTTAACCCGACATCCTCCAGACAGACCAGTTAACCCTACATCCTCCAGACAGACCAGTTAACCCTCCAGACAGACCAGTTAACCCTCCATCCTCCAGATAGACCAGTCAACCCTCCAGACAGACCAGTCAACCCTCCAGACAGACCAGTTAACCCTCCATCCTCCAGACAGACCAGTCAACCCTCCAGACAGACCAGTCAACCCTCCAGACAGACCAGTTAACCCTCCATCCTCCAGATAGACCAGTCAACCCTCCAGACAGACAAGTCAACCCTCCATCCTCCAGACAGACCAGTCAACCCTCCATCCTCCAGACAGACCAGTCAACCCTCCATCCTCCAGACAGACCAGTTAACCCTCCATCCTCCAGACAGACCAGTCAACCCTCCATCCTCCAGACAGACCAGTCAACCCTCCATCCTCCAGACAGACCAGTCAACCCTCCATCCTCCAGACAGACCAGTTAACCCTCCATCCTCCAGACAGACCAGTCAACCCTCCATCCTCCAGACAGACCAGTCAACCCTCCATCCTCCAGACAGACCAGTCAACCCTCCATCCTCCAGACAGACCAGTCAACCCTCCATCCTCCAGACAGACCTGTCAACCCTCCATCCTCCAGACAGACCAGTCAACCCTCCATCCTCCAGACAGACCAGTCAACCCTACATCCTCCAGAGAGACCAGTTAACCCTCCATCCTCCAGACAGACCAGTCAACCCTCCATCCTCCAGATAGACCAGTCAACCCTCCATCCTCCAGACAGACCAGTCAACCCTCCATCCTCCAGACAGACCAGTCAACCCTCCATCCTCCAGACAGACCAGTCAACCCTCCATCCTCCAGATAGACCAGTCAACCCTACATCCTCCAGACAGACCAGTTAACCCTACATCCTCCAGACACACTCTCTCTCACACACCCACACACACACACACACCTTTGCAGATGCACAGACACACAGGCAAGCACGCAAACACACACAAATAGGTCATAAAAAGTAATCTTTCAAAAGTTAAAAAGTGAAAGGAAACATTAGGATAAATTAATCAAATCTGTACAACAGAAAATATAGTATTGATGAAAAACTCCCTTTGACCTCTGGGAGAACACCAGTCTATTGATGAAAAACTCCCATTGACCTCTGGGAAAACACCAGTCTATTGATGAAAAACTCCCATTGACCTGTCTCTGGGAGAACACCAGTCTATTGATGAAAAACTCCCATTGACCTGTCTCTGGAAGAACACCAGTCTATTGATGAAAAACTCCCATTGACCTCTGGGAAAACACCAGTCTATTGATGAAAAACTCCCATTGACCTCTGGGAAAACACCAGTCTATTGATGAAAAACTCCCATTGACCTGTCTCTGGGAGAACAACAGTCTATTGATGAAAAACTCCCATTGACCTCTGGGAGAACACCAGTCTATTGATGAAAAACTCCCATTGACCTCTGGGAGAACACCAGTCTATTGATGAAAAACTCCCATTGACCTGTCTCTGGGAGAACACCAGTCTATTGATGAAAAACTCCCATTGACCTCTGGGAGAACACCAGTCTATTGATGAAAAACTCCCATTGACCTGTCTCTGGGAAAACACCAGTCTATTGATGAAAAACTCCCATTGACCTGTCTCTGGGAGAACACCAGTCTGAATATGACTCCAACCTCCTCTTATTGGACCCTGCAGTGATTGATCAACTATGAAGCAGGCTAAATACTGCTGGATCAATGATTATGCCCCAGTCTCAAATGGCACCCTATTCCCTATGTAGTGCACTACTTTAGACCTCAGCCCTATCCCCTATATAGTGCACTACTTTAGACCAGGCCCCTATAGGGGAAAGGGTACAATTTGGAACACATTTCAGCGTCTCTTCATCTGTGAGCATCACTTTAATAAAGGCATCCACTAACACCACAAACAGTAGCCTAGGGCAGGAGGGGGGGGGGGGCTGTGTGTGTGTGAGAATAACTAACCAATCACAATACGTATCCACTGGAGATGTTTTCTCACTAACCAATCAGTGGATCTCTAGGCTTCTCTACTCTCTCCAACGTTACAGAATGCCGACATCTGAAATCTCCTGTCTTGTTATGCGTGCGTGTGACCACACAAGGCGCTTACGGTATTTAGAACAGCGCCGTCGACAGACACCGTGCTGAAGTGGACAGCTCCCATTCAGATGTAGAAAAAAAAAACACACGATACTTATACAACCAACCAACCAACCATTGACCTAGTCACAGTTTGATTTGGTTCGTCCGGCGAGATGGGTCTGTCTCACGCGCTGAGCTGACGTTAACAGCGTTTGTTTTATATAATCATCACCGTCCAGATGTGTATCTAAGAAGACGGCGGCGGCATTAATGGACTTTTCGTTGTTTTATTTGTTGCGAGCTGACGGTGCTGGAGTTGTTCCGTCTGGATACTGTGGAGTTGTTCTGCCGTTTGATAGGGAACACCTGTAGCTGAATCTGCTATCTGTCCATACACCGTCTCTAATGTATTGGAGGACTATTATTCCACACAAACAAAAACAGAAATGTTTTGACACACATCTATTTTTCTGCAGGCAGGGAGGGCTGCTCTCTCTGACGCCGTCGGCCATCTAATCTCCAATGCAAAAGAGCGGAGGTAAAGCCATTTACTGGTCCATTAATATCTAAGCTTCTCTCTCGGCTCTCTGTGCTGCTCGCAGACAGGAACATGGATAGAGAGGAATTCGCTGTGACAAGAGCTTTGCCTGGATCTGTATGGATGGTGTTCTCTTGTCCAAACTAATAACATTTTAAAAAAGACAAGTCGAGTCGAGGTCAACAACCGATCACGGTGCGTCTGGCGGTTCGTGTTCACCATCCTTTTTTCTTTTGCGCACCGATTTTTTTGAAAATTAATTGAATGCATTTTTAATGTAGCCGGGGAGATCAGAGGTAGGCTTATATTTTAAATAAAAACAACCATGGGGGGCACAGATGAGTGTAAAACCATGCTGGATGCTCTGAACAAAGTCACCGCGTGCTACAGGCACCTGGTCATCGCGCTGGGCAGCACATCGGACTCCCAGAACCTACGCGAGGAACTCAAAAAGACCCGGAAGAAAGCCCAGGAGCTCGCGGTGGCCAACCGGAATAAACTAACCGAGTTGCTCAAAGACAAGACCACCAGCAAGGACGACCGGGCTGAGTATGAGAGGCTATGGGTGCTGTTTACCAGCAGCATGGAGATACTGGAAGTGGACATGAAGCGGAGCCTGGAGATAGGGCAGGAGTTCCCCCTCAAGGTGCCCACCAGACACCTCATCCAGACGGGCATGACCGGCAGCACGACCACGGTGGCCGCCAGGGCCATGTCTGTGCAGAACATGAAGTACGACGCGGACAGCAACATCGACACTGCCGACCTGAAGGAGCTCCAGGCTGAGATCAGCCAGGTGGGTCAGATGATGGAGGAGATGGAGATGAAGGTACAGGTGGCTCCGTGGGCCGTGGAGGCCAAGCAGGAGGCCGGCGCCGAGCTCAAATCCACCCTGAGCGTCGGGAACTCCTCCGTGGGCGTCATTTCCATCTGCGAAGAGGAGCCCAAAGACGAGATAGACGAAGGGGGTGACAATAACGGAATGATTACGTGCATCGCTGGGTTCATATTCGTCGCTATTGTAGTAATCGCCGGGATACTAGGATACTTCGTAATCGGTGGATAGGATACTTAGTATTGAACGTTTTGAGCCAGCCTGGGAATAATTCACAGATAAACAGCGGGCGCAGCTCAGAGACAGATACAGCCCGGGATGGACACTAGGCAGGTTATATGCCCGGAGAAACGGCTCTGTTGTTGAGGAGAGAGAGAGACTAGCGCACCGAGACATCAAGGAGCTGTCCAGGTGCTGAAAACTGTTACGCGCAAATGGCACCGATTCTCCGGATAGTCCTTCACTTTAGACCAGAGCCATTACAAGGCGTTATTCCACTTATAGTCTTTCACTTTAGACCAGAGCCACTGCAAGGCGTTATTCCACTTATAGTCTTTCACTTTAGACCAGAGCCACTGCAACATTTTATCTCAGCCTCACAATAATATTTTATTCAGCTTCTATAGTGCTTTTCATAACAAAAAAATAATCTCAAAGTGCTTGAAAATAAAAATAAAACAAGCATCAAATAAAACACATCTTCCTTATAGCAGATAACAGAGGTCTGGACTACGACAGCTGTCAGCTAGAGTTGGACGTTTTGGGGGTTTCAACCCTCCCACATATGGAGTGACAGTCGAGTGGGAACCACATAGCTGGAGCAGAGGGAGGGTTTTGTCAACAGGGGGTGGATGAGCAGGTCCTCCTCATAGCTGGAGCAGAGGGAAGGTTTTGTTAACAGGGGGTAGACGAGCAGGTCCTCCTCATAGCTGGAGCAGAGGGAGGGTTTTGTCAACAGGGGGTAGATGAGCAGGTCCTCCTCATAGCTGGAGCTGAGGGAGGGTTTTGTTAACAGGGGGTAGACGAGCAGGTCCTCCTCATAGCTGGAGCAGAGGGAGGGTTTTGTCAACAGGGGGTAGATGAGCAGGTCCTCCTCATAGCTGGAGCTGAGGGAGGGTTTTGTCAACGGGGGCTGGACGAGCAGGTCCTCCTCATAGCTGGAGCAGAGGGAGGGTTTGTCAACAGGGGGTAGATGAGCAGGTCCTCCTCATAGCTGGAGCTGAGGGAGGGTTTTGTCAACGGGGGCTGGACGACCAGGTCCTCCTCATAGCTGGAGCAGAGGGAGGGTTTGTCAACAGGGGGTAGATGAGCAGGTCCTCCTCATAGCTGGAGCAGAGGGAGGGTTTTGTCTACAGGGGGTAGACGAGCAGGTCCTCCTCATAGCTGGAGCAGAGGGAGGGTTTTGTCTACAGGGGGTAGACGAGCAGGTCCTCCTCATAGCTGGAGCAGAGGGAGGGTTTTGTCTACAGGGGGTAGATGAGCAGGTCCTCCTCATAGCTGGAGCAGAGGGAGGGTTTGTCAACAGGGGGTAGATGAGCAGGTCCTCCTCATAGCTGGAGCTGAGGGAGGGTTTTGTCAACGGGGTAGATGAGCAGGTCCTCCTCATAGCTGGAGCAGAGGGAGGGTTTTGTCAACAGGGGGTAGACGAGCAGGTCCTCCTCATAGCTGGAGCAGAGGGAAGGTTTTGTCAACAGGGGGTGGATGAGCAGGTCCTCCTCATAGCTGGAGCAGAGGGAAGGTTTTGTCAACAGGGGGTGGATGAGCAGGTCCTCCTCATAGCTGGAGCAGAGGGAAGGTTTTGTTAACAGGGGGTAGACGAGCAGGTCCTCCTCATAGCTGGAGCAGAGGGAAGGTTTTGTCAACAGGGGGTGGATGAGCAGGTCCTCCACATAGCTGGAGCAGAGGGAAGGTTTTGTCAACAGGGGGTGGATGAGCAGGTCCTCCTCATAGCTGGAGCAGAGGGAAGGTTTTGTTAACAGGGGGTAGACGAGCAGGTCCTCCTCATAGCTGGAGCAGAGGGAAGGTTTTGTCTACAGGGGGTAGATGAGCAGGTCCTCCTCATAGCTGGAGCAGAGGGAAGGTTTTGTCAACAGGGGGTGGATGAGCAGGTCCTCCACATAGCTGGAGCAGAGGGAAGGTTTTGTCAACAGGGGGTGGATGAGCAGGTCCTCCAGTGGCAGGCAGGCAGCACTGTTCCCTCTCTATTCAAGGTGTCCCGCCGGCGCCTCCAGTCCCCGCTGTCTGACTGCCTTGTTCAAGATGAAGTCCGTTGCTACGTTCCCACTAACTCAATGATGTCAGCCCGCACAAATCTTCAGACCGAGCAATGAATTCATCCCTGCCAGCTCGCCGTCCGTTGCAGTCCTCCTCAGGGGTCTGGAGACCATAAAAACAAAACAATATGGTGGCGTATTCCAATCAAGACACACTAGCTAACTAGCTCGCTAGCATTGTTAGCTAGCTATGTTGAAAGAGCTGATTTTCCATCAAATTCACAGGTAGGAAACACATTGATTTTACCCAGACTTAGTCTATAGTCATTGAGCTATTCAAAACCAAAAATCGAAATCAAAATATTCAAACAAAAAAAAAAAAATTAAAAATGATTAAATATTGACAAAATGTACTGGAGCGCTCTGCCTAGGCGACCTCACAGCGCCATGGCAACATGTGTAGAATAGCAGGGAATTTGCTCTCAAAAAAGCAACATTTTCTCTCTGCCTCATGGCAACTAAAATGTATCCTTGCTCGAACCATGCAGGTGGCCCCACCAAACTGCCCTATACTATTGACCAGAGCCCTATAGGGCTAGGGAATAGGGTTCTATAGGGCTCTGGTCTAAAGTAGTGCACTATATAGGGAATAGGGTTCTATAGGGCTCTGGTCTAAAGTAGTGCACTATAATAGGGAATAGGGTTCCATTTGGGACGCAATCCTATGGGACACATCCATGTAAGGAGTTACTCGGCCTCGTAGAGACTTTCTGAATGTATTCAACATCTTTATGAGAAATTGCACTAGATATATTTTTAGAGTGATGAGATGTTAGGTTTGGAAAGGGAGTCAGAGTGTGTTTGGCTCCACAGTCCATTAGTAGGGTCTAGGCAGGTCTAAGTATTATCCTACCCACAGTCCATTAGTAGGGTCTAGGCAGGTCTAAGTATTATCCTACACACAGTCCATTAGTAGGGTCTAGGCAGGTCTAAGTATTATCCTACACACAGTCCATTAGTAGGGTCTAGTCAGGTCTAAATATTATCCTACCCAGAGTCCATTAGTAGGGTCTAGGCAGGTCTAAGTATTATCCTACACAGAGTCCATTAGTAGGGTCTAGGCAGGTCTAAGTATTATCCTACACAGAGTCCATTAGTAGGGTCTAGGCAGGTCTATCCATCCATTCATCCCTCCCTCCCTCCCTCCCTCCCTCCCTCCCTCCCTCCCTCCCTCCCTCCCTCCCTCCCTCCCTCCCTCCCTCCCTCCCTCCCTCCCTCCCTCCCTCACTCACTCCATAATATATCAAATACCTGTTCCCTTGACATTACCAAGGCCTGGAGCAGTGTTTGTTTTAATGCATTAATACATTGCAGGAGTTTGTATACTGGATTTGTTTGTAAATATTGTGTTCCTGTTTCAAATAGAGTACATTCAACAAAGTCTTGTTTATTATAATAAACATGTCAAGGACATTGTCTATGAATATCTCATGAATCTTTTTGTTGAAGGGAACTACTTTTCAGCTGTTATCAAAACTTTAAATCTACTGTTTGATATATAACCTTATTGGTGCTCTTTACCCCGGCTGTTACCCCGGCTGTTACCCCGGCTGTTACCCCGGCTGTTACCCCGGCTGTTACCCCGGCGGCCTATGGAGGTGTATATTAGGTATGAAGTAAACATGGCACTGCTTCAAGACGTTCCGTTTATATCCGGTATGGAGGCAGGATCCTATTTACAAGGTCTTTATCTTTCAAAGATAGCTACCGTGACACAAACAGTGTGATTTAAAGGTTAATTGGGTTGCAGAGGTCTCAGGATGCTTTGGTTCTCCTAATGGGATTAGGGAGTAAGAATTTAAAGTCCACAAAGTATGGCAACGCGCACGTTGACGCTTACTGACTGGTGGCCTGCTCGACCTCTGGAAGGGTTGAGCTTTAGCTGGGAAGACCTCAAACAGGAAGAAGGGAAAGTGAGGTTAGAAGATTAGAGAGAGAGAGAAAAGAGAATGGAGAGAGGGAGAGAGGTAGAGAGGGAGAGAGGTAGAGAGGGAGAGAGGGAGAGGGAGAGAGGGAGAAAGAGGGAGAGAGCGAGAAGGAGAGAGCGAGAGAGAGAGGGAGAGAGCGAGAGAGAGGGAGAGAGGGAGAGAGAGAGAGAGCAAGAGAGCGAGAGTGTGTGAAAGGTTGAGCAGGTATTCAGATGTGGAGCAGAGAGCACGGAGACCAAATGTCAGGATTATCAGGCTCTCAGAGTGCTAGTTTACAGGCTCTCAGAGTGCTAGTTTACAGGCTCTCAGAGTGCTAGTCCACTTGTGTTCAGGTCAGTAACTGATGTTGGTCATTGCTCCACCATTAAATATTTTTTTCCTTTGGCCATATTGGTATTGACCATGTGGATCCAAATGGCACCCTATTCCCTATATAGTGCACTACTTTAAAGGGCCCTGGTCAAAAGTAATGCACTATGTAGGGAATAGGGTGCCATTGGGATCTATCTAAAGTAGTGTACTATATAGGGAATAGGGTGCCATAGTGCTCTGGTCTAAAGTAGTGCACTATGTAGGGAATAGGGTGCCATAGTGCTCTCGTCTAAAGTAGTGCACTAATGTAGGGAATAGGGTGCCATTTGGAACCCGGGCCATGTCTGGGCTACTGTCTGGGCCTCTCTAAGTGGTCTAATGATGGCCCCTTCCTGTTGAAGATGGATGTCGACCGAAAAACATCCACTGGCATTTAAAGGCCACTCAGCAATCCAGTGATCTATTTACCCTGAGGTATAGAGAGGCTTTATAAAGAGGTGTTGTGTTACAGCAGGTCTACAGCCTCATGAACATGTTGGAACTGTCTAACCCATCATCTATAACCCCTGACCCCTGACCCTTATCCTCTAGTCCCTAACCCCTGTTCTCTAGGCACATGTAGAGCAGAAATGACTGGATAGGTCTCAGTATGAGGAGGTCTCAGTTTGACGAGGACTCAGTACGAGGTGGTCTCAGTATGAGGAGGTCTCAGTTTGACGAGGGCTCAGTATGAGGAGGTCTCAGTATGAGGAGGTCTCAGTATGAGGAGGTCTCAGTATGATGAGGTCTCAGTATGAGGAGGTCTCAGTATGAGGAGGTCTCAGTATGAGGAGGTCTCAGTACGAGGAGGTCTCAGTGTGAGGAGGTCTCAGTATGAGGAGGTCTCAGTATGAGGAGGTCTCAGTACGAGGAGGTCTCAGTATGAGGAGGTCTCAGTATGAGGTCTTTAGCCTCATGCTCATGTTGTCCCTGTCTAGAAACAACCCCTAACCTCTGACCCCAAACCCCTAACCTCCTAGGCACATGGATATTTCAAAGGATTGGATGGGTACAGTCTAAGCAGTATGGTGATAGTCTTTTTTAATTTTTTTAATTTTTTTCTTTAAACTTTATCCCCTTTTCTCCCCAATTTTCGTGGTATCCAATCGCTAGTAATTACTATCTTGTCTCATCACTACAACTCCCGTACGGGCTCGGGAGAGACGAAGGTTGAAAGCCATGCGTCCTCCGAAGCACAACCCAACCAGCCGTACTGCTTCTTAACACAGCGCGCCTCCAACCCGGAAGCCAGCCGCACCAATGCGTCGGAGGAAACACCGTGCACCTGGCCCCCTTGGTTAGCGCGCACTGCGCCCGGCCCGCCACAGGAGTCGCTGGAGCGCGATGAGACAAGGATATCCCTACCGGCCAAACCCTCCCTACCCCGGACGACGCTAGCCCAATTGTGCGTCGCCCCACGGACCTCCCGGTCGCGGCCGGCTGCGACAGAGCCTGGGCGCGAACCCAGAGACTCTGGTGGCGCAGTTAGCACTGCGATGCAGTGCCCTAGACCACTGCGCCACCCGGGAGGCCAGTATGGTGATAGTCTATCAGAGGGAGAGGTGGAGCCAGCAACATATTGCTGATACCTTCTACAGACATCTGTCAGATCCACATTGCCTGAGGAGGAGAGACAACAGTGGGAGTTGTTTCTGAACCGGGCTGTTACCTCTGAACGTATGATCCTTGAGATGCTGCCGTTACTCTAACTTTAATAGAGACTTAAAAAGGTTCTGTACCAATTCCTGTTTAGGTTATAGAAGACCAAGGTTCTGTACCATTTCCTGTACAGGTTATAGAAGACCAAGGTTCTGCACCATTTCCTGTTTAGGTTATAGAAGACCAAGGTTCTGCACCATTTCCTGTTTAGGTTATAGAAGACCAAGGTTCTGTACCATTTCCTGTACAGGTTATAGAAGACCAAGGTTCTAAACCATTTCCTGTACAGGTTATAGAAGACCAAGGTTCTGTACCATTTCCTGTACAGGTTATAGTAGACCAAGGTTCTGTACCATTTCCTGTACAGGTTATAGAAGACCAAAGTTCTGTACCATTTCCTGTACATGTTATAGAAGACCAAGGTGCTGTACCATTTCCTGTACAGGTTATAGAAGACCAAGGTTCTGTACCATTTCCTGTACAGGTTATAGAAGACCAAGGTTCTGTACCATTTCCTGTACAGGTTATAGAAGACCACGGTTCTGTACCATTTCCTGTACAGGTTATAGAAGACCAAGGTTCTGTACCATTTCCTGTACAGGTTATAAAATACCAAGGTTCTGTACCATTTCCTGTACAGGTTATAAAAGACCAAGGTTCTGTACCACTTCCTGTTTAAGTTATAGGTGCAGTACAGACTGATAATTTCAGAACGGTATGGATGTGTCCCAGATGGAACCGTAATCCATATTCAGGGTTTCCCAACTCCAGTCCTCCAGTACCCCCAACAGCCCAACTCCAGTCCTCCAGTACCCCCAACAGCCCAACTCCAGTCCTCCAACAGCCCAACTCCAGTCCTCCAGTACCCCCAACAGCCCAACTCCAGTCCTCCAGTACCCCCAACAGCCCAACTCCAGTACCCCAACAGCCCAACTCTAGTCCTCCAGTACCCCCAACAGCCCAACTCCAGTACCCCAACAGCCCAACTCCAGTCCTCCAGTACCCCCAAAAGCCCAACTCCAGTCCTCCAACAGCCCAATGTCAGTCCTCCAGTACCCCCAACAGCCCAATTCCAGTACCCCCAACAGCCCAACTCCAGTCCTCCAGTACCCCCAACAGCCCACCTCCAGTCCTCCAGTACCCCCAACAGCCCAACTCCAGTCCTCCAGTACCACCAACAGATCTCTGAGTCATAAACTAGGTCTACTTGAAAAGTAAGGGAAGATCACTGAGTCATAAACTAGGTCTACTTGAAAGTAGGGTTAGATCACTGAGTCATAAACTAGGCCTACTTGAAATGTAGGGGGAGATTTTTGAGTCATAAACTAGGTCTACTTGAAAAGTAAGGGAAGATCACTGAGTCATAAACTATGACTACTTGAAAGGTATGGGGAGATCACTGAGTCATAAACTATGACTACTTGAAAAGTAAGGGACGATCACTGAGTCATAAACTATGTCTACTTGAAAAGTAGGGATAATCACTGAATCATAAACTAGATCTACTTGAAAATTAGGGGAAGATCACTGAGTCATAAACTAAGTCTACTTGAAAAGTAAGGGTAGATCTCTGAGTCATACTTGGGGCTACTTGATATAAACAGCAGGTGTTGTGATACTGGTGGTTTGTTTAAATAGCAGGTTAGGATAACTAACTTGGCAGGTTAGGATAACTAACTTGGCAGGTTAGGATAACTAACGTGGCAGGTTAGTATAACTAACATGGCAGGTTAGGATAACTAACGTGGCAGGTTAGGAGAACTAACTTGGCAGGTTAGGATAACTAACCTGGCAGGTTAGGATAACTAACGTAGTAGGTTAGGATAACTAACCTGGCAGGTTAGGATAACTAACGTGGCAGGTTAGTATAACTAACTTGGCAGGTTAGGATAACTAACGTGGCAGGTTAGGATAACTAACTTGGCAGGTTAGGATAACTAACGTGGCAGGTTAGGATAACTAACGTGGCAGGTTAGGAGAACTAACTTGGCAGGTTAGGATAACTAACGTGCCAGGTTAGGATAACTAACGTAACAGGTTAGGATAACTAACTTGGCAGGTTAGGATAACTAATGTAGCAGGTTAGGATAACTAACATGGCAGGTTAGGATAACTAACGTAACAGGTTAGGATAACTAACCTGGCAGGTTAGGATAACTAACTTGGCAGGTTAGGATAACTAACGTGGCAGGTTAGGATAACTAACGTGGCAGGTTAGGATAACTAACTTGGCAGGTTAGGATAACTAACTTGGTAGGTTAGGATAACTAACTTGGCAGGTTAGGATAACTAACTTGACAGGTTAGGATAACTAACTTGGCAGGTTAGGATAACTAACGTGGCAGGTTAGGATAACTAACGTGGCAGGTTAGGATAACTAACATGGCAGGTTAGGATAACTAACTTGGCAGGTTAGGATAACTAACTTGGCAGGTTAGGATAACTAACGTGGCAGGTTAGGATAACTAACGTGGCAGGTTAGGATAACTAACGTGGCAGGTTAGGATAACTAACGTGGCAGGTTAGGATAACTAACGTGGCAGGTTAGGATAACTAACGTGGCAGGTTAGGATAACTAACGTGGCAGGTTAGGATAACTAACGTGGCAGGTTAGGATAACTAACGTGGCAGGTTAGGATAACTAACTTGGCAGGTTAGGATAACTAACTTGGCAGGTTAGGATAACTAACGTGGCAGGTTAGTATAACTAACGTGGCAGGTTATGATAACTAACTTGGCAGGTTAGGATAACTAACGTAGTAGGTTAGGATAACTAACGTGGCAGGTTAGGAGAACTAACTTGGCAGGTTAGGATAACTAACGTGGCAGGTTAGGATAACTAACGTGGCAGGTTAGGATAACTAACGTGGCAGGTTAGGATAACTAACGTGGCAGGTTAGGATAACTAATGTGGCAGGTTAGTATAACTAACTTGGCTGGTTAGTATAACTAACATGGCAGGTTAGAATAACTAAAGTGGCAGGTTAGGATAACTAACCTGGCAGGTTAGGATAACTAACTTGGCAGGTTAGGATAACTAACGTGGCAGGTTAGGATAACTAACTTGGCAGGTTAGGATAACTAACGTGGCAGGTTAGGATAACTAACTTGGCAGGTTAGGATAACTAACTTGGCAGGTTAGGATAACTAACTTGGCAGGTTAGGATAACTAACTTGACAGGTTAGGATAACTAACTTGACAGGTTAGGATAACTAACGTGGCAGGTTCGGAGAACTAACGTGGCAGGTTAGGATAACTAACGTGGCAGGTTAGGATAACTAACGTGGCAGGTTAGGATAACTAACGTGGCAGGTTAGGATAACTAACTTGGCAGGTTAGGATAACTAACGTGGCAGGTTAGGATAACTAACGTGGCAGGTTAGGATAACTAACTTGGCAGGTTAGGATAACTAACGTGGCAGGTTAGGATAACTAACGTGGCAGGTTAGGATAACTAACGTGGCAGGTTAGGATAACTAACGTGGCAGGTTAGGATAACTAACTTGGCAGGTTAGGATAACTAACTTGGCAGGTTAGGATAACTAACGTGGCAGGTTAGTATAACTAACGTGGCAGGTTAGGATAACTAACTTGGCAGGTTAGGATAACTAACGTAGTAGGTTAGGATAACTAACGTGGCAGGTTAGGAGAACTAACTTGGCAGGTTAGGATAACTAACGTGGCAGGTTAGGATAACTAACGTGGCAGGTTAGGATAACTAACGTGGCAGGTTAGGATAACTAACGTGGCAGGTTAGTATAACTAACTTGGCAGGTTAGGATAACTAACGTGGCAGGTTAGTATAACTAACTTGGCAGGTTAGTATAACTAACATGGCAGGTTAGAATAACTAAAGTGTCAGGTTAGGATAACTAACGTGGCAGGTTAGGATAACTAACGTGGCAGGTTAGTATAACTAACATGGCAGGTTAGGATAACTAACGTGGCAGGTTAGGAGAACTAACTTGGCAGGTTAGGATAACTAACCTGGCAGGTTAGGATAACTAACGTAGTAGGTTAGGATAACTAACCTGGCAGGTTAGGATAACTAACGTGGCAGGTTAGTATAACTAACTTGGCATGTTATGATAACTAACGTGGCAGGTTAGGATAACTAACTTGGCAGGTTAGGATAACTAACGTGGCAGGTTAGGATAACTAACGTGGCAGGTTAGGATAACTAACTTGGCAGGTTAGGATAACTAACGTGGCAGGTTAGGATAACTAACGTGGCAGGTTAGGATGACTAACTTGGCAGGTTAGGATAACTAACGTGGCAGGTTAGGATAACTAACTTGGCAGGTTAGGATAACTAACGTGGCAGGTTAGGATAACTAACGTGGCAGGTTAGGAGAACTAACTTGGCAGGTTAGGATAACTAACGTGCCAGGTTAGGATAACTAACGTAACAGGTTAGGATAACTAACTTGGCAGGTTAGGATAACTAACGTAGCAGGTTAGGATAACTAACATGGCAGGTTAGGATAACTAACGTAACAGGTTAGGATAACTAACCTGGCAGGTTAGGATAACTAACTTGGCAGGTTAGGATAACTAACGTGGCAGGTTAGGATAACTAACTTGGCAGGTTAGGAAAACTAACTTGGCAGGTTAGGATAACTAACTTGGCAGGTTAGGATAACTAACTTGGCAGGTTAGGATAACTAACTTGGCAGGTTAGGATAACTAACTTGACAGGTTAGGATAACTAACGTGACAGGTTAGGATAACTAACGTGGCAGGTTCAGAGAACTAACTTGGCAGGTTAGGATAACTAACATGGCAGGTTAGGATAACTAACGTGGCAGGTTAGGATAACTAACATGGTAGGTTAGGATAACTAACTTGGCAGGTTAGGATAACTAACTTGGCAGGTTAGGATAACTAACGTGGCAGGTTAGGATAACTAACGTGGCAGGTTAGGATAACTAACGTGGCAGGTTAGGATAACTAACTTGGCAGGTTAGGATAACTAACTTGGCAGGTTAGGATAACTAACGTGGCAGGTTAGTATAACTAACGTGGCAGGTTAGGATAACTAACTTGTCAGGTTAGGATAACTAACGTGGCAGGTTAGTATAACTAACTTGGCATGTTATGATAACTAACGTGGCAGGTTAGGATAACTAACTTGGCAGGTTAGGATAACTAACGTGGCAGGTTAGGATAACTAACGTGGCAGGTTAGGATAACTAACTTGGCAGGTTAGGATAACTAACGTGGCAGGTTAGGATAACTAACGTGGCAGGTTAGGATGACTAACTTGGCAGGTTAGGATAACTAACGTGGCAGGTTAGGATAACTAACTTGGCAGGTTAGGATAACTAACGTGGCAGGTTAGGATAACTAACGTGGCAGGTTAGGAGAACTAACTTGGCAGGTTAGGATAACTAACGTGCCAGGTTAGGATAACTAACGTAACAGGTTAGGATAACTAACTTGGCAGGTTAGGATAACTAACGTAGCAGGTTAGGATAACTAACATGGCAGGTTAGGATAACTAACGTAACAGGTTAGGATAACTAACCTGGCAGGTTAGGATAACTAACTTGGCAGGTTAGGATAACTAACGTGGCAGGTTAGGATAACTAACTTGGCAGGTTAGGAAAACTAACTTGGCAGGTTAGGATAACTAACTTGGCAGGTTAGGATAACTAACTTGGCAGGTTAGGATAACTAACTTGGCAGGTTAGGATAACTAACTTGACAGGTTAGGATAACTAACGTGACAGGTTAGGATAACTAACGTGGCAGGTTCAGAGAACTAACTTGGCAGGTTAGGATAACTAACATGGCAGGTTAGGATAACTAACGTGGCAGGTTAGGATAACTAACATGGTAGGTTAGGATAACTAACTTGGCAGGTTAGGATAACTAACTTGGCAGGTTAGGATAACTAACGTGGCAGGTTAGGATAACTAACGTGGCAGGTTAGGATAACTAACGTGGCAGGTTAGGATAACTAACTTGGCAGGTTAGGATAACTAACTTGGCAGGTTAGGATAACTAACGTGGCAGGTTAGTATAACTAACGTGGCAGGTTAGGATAACTAACTTGTCAGGTTAGGATAACCAACGTATTAGGTTAGGATAACTAACGTGGCAGGTTAGGAGAACTAACTTGGCAGGTTAGGATAACTAACGTGGCAGGTTAGGAGAACTAACTTGGCAGGTTAGGATGAATAACCTGGCAGGTTAGGATAACTAACGTAGTAGGTTAGGATAACTAACGTGGCAGGTTAGGATAACTAACTTGGCAGGTTAGGATAACTAACGTGGCAGGTTAGGAGAACTAACTTGGCAGGTTAGGATAACTAACGTGCCAGGTTAGGAGAACTAACTTGGCAGGTTAGGATAACTAACGTGCCAGGTTAGGATAACTAACGTAACAGGTTAGGATAACTAACTTGGCAGGTTAGGATAACTAACTTGGCAGGTTAGGATAACTAACGTAGCAGGTTAGGATAACTAACATGGCAGGTTAGGATAACTAACGTAACAGGTTAGGATAACTAACCTGGCAGGTTAGGATAACTAACTTGGCAGGTTAGGATAACTAACGTGGCAGGTTAGGATAACTAACTTGGCAGGTTAGGATAACTAACGTGGCAGGTTAGGATAACTAACTTGGCAGGTTAGGATAACTAACTTGGCAGGTTAGGATAACTAACTTGACAGGTTAGGATAACTAACTTGACAGGTTAGGATAACTAACGTGGCAGGTTCGGAGAACTAACTTGGCAGGTTAGGATAACTAACGTGGCAGGTTAGGATAACTAACGTGGCAGGTTAGGATAACTAACATGGCAGGTTAGGATAACTAACTTGGCAGGTTAGGATAACTAACGTGGCAGGTTAGGATAACTAACGTGGCAGGTTAGGATAACTAACGTGGCAGGTTAGGATAACTAACTTGGCAGGTTAGGATAACTAACTTGGCAGGTTAGGATAACTAACGTGGCAGGTTAGGATAACTAACGTGGCAGGTTAGGATAACTAACGTGGCAGGTTAGGATAACTAACTTGGCAGGTTAGGATAACTAACTTGGCAGGTTAGGATAACTAACGTGGCAGGTTAGTATAACTAACGTGGCAGGTTAGGATAACTAACTTGGCAGGTTAGGATAACTAACGTAGTAGGTTAGGATAACTAACGTGGCAGGTTAGGAGAACTAACTTGGCAGGTTAGGATAACTAACGTGGCAGGTTAGGATAACTAACGTGGCAGGTTAGGATAACTAACGTGGCAGGTTAGGATAACTAACGTGGCAGGTTAGTATAACTAACTTGGCAGGTTAGGATAACTAACGTGGAAGGTTAGTATAACTAACGTGGCAGGTTAGTATAACTAACTTGGCAGGTTAGTATAACTAACATGGCAGGTTAGGATAACTAACGTGGCAGGTTAGGAGAACTAACTTGGCAGGTTAGGATAACTAACCTGGCAGGTTAGGATAACTAACGTAGTAGGTTAGGATAACTAACCTGGCAGGTTAGGATAACTAACGTGGCAGGTTAGTATAACTAACTTGGCAGGTTAGGATAACTAACATGGCAGGTTAGGATAACTAACGTGGCAGGTTAGGATAACTAACATGGTAGGTTAGGATAACTAACTTGGCAGGTTAGGATAACTAACTTGGCAGGTTAGGATAACTAACGTGGCAGGTTAGGATAACTAACGTGGCAGGTTAGGATAACTAACGTGGCAGGTTAGGATAACTAACTTGGCAGGTTAGGATAACTAACTTGGCAGGTTAGGATAACTAACGTGGCAGGTTAGTATAACTAACGTGGCAGGTTAGGATAACTAACTTGTCAGGTTAGGATAACTAACGTAGTAGGTTAGGATAACTAACGTGGCAGGTTAGGAGAACTAACTTGGCAGGTTAGGATAACTAACGTGGCAGGTTAGGAGAACTAACTTGGCAGGTTAGGATGATTAACCTGGCAGGTTAGGATAACTAACGTAGTAGGTTAGGATAACTAACGTGGCAGGTTAGGATAACTAACTTGGCAGGTTAGGATAACTAACTTGGCAGGTTAGGATAACTAACGTGGCAGGTTAGGATAACTAACGTGGCAGGTTAGGATAACTAACGCGGCAGGTTAGGATAACTAACTTGGCAGGTTAGGATAACTAACGTGGCAGGTTAGGATAACTAACGTGGCAGGTTAGGATAACTAACTTGGCAGGTTAGGATAACTAACGTGGCAGGTTAGGATAACTAACTTGGCAGGTTAGGATAACTAACGTGGCAGGTTAGGATAACTAACGTGGCAGGTTAGGAGAACTAACTTGGCAGGTTAGGATAACTAACGTGCCAGGTTAGGATAACTAACGTAACAGGTTAGGATAACTAACTTGGCAGGTTAGGATAACTAACGTAGCAGGTTAGGATAACTAACATGGCAGGTTAGGATAACTAACGTAACAGGTTAGGATAACTAACCTGGCAGGTTAGGATAACTAACGTGGCAGGTTAGGATAACTAACTTGGCAGGTTAGGATAACTAACGTGGCAGGTTAGGATAACTAACTTGGCAGGTTAGGATAACTAACTTGGCAGGTTAGGATAACTAACTTGGCAGGTTAGGATAACTAACGTGGCAGGTTAGGATAACTAACGTGGCAGGTTAGGAGAACTAACTTGGCAGGTTAGGATAACTAACGTGCCAGGTTAGGAGAACTAACTTGGCAGGTTAGGATAACTAACGTGCCAGGTTAGGATAACTAACGTAACAGGTTAGGATAACTAACTTGGCAGGTTAGGATAACTAACTTGGCAGGTTAGGATAACTAACGTAGCAGGTTAGGATAACTAACATGGCAGGTTAGGATAACTAACGTAACAGGTTAGGATAACTAACCTGGCAGGTTAGGATAACTAACTTGGCAGGTTAGGATAACTAACGTGGCAGGTTAGGATAACTAACTTGGCAGGTTAGGATAACTAACGTGGCAGGTTAGGATAACTAACTTGGCAGGTTAGGATAACTAACTTGGCAGGTTAGGATAACTAACTTGACAGGTTAGGATAACTAACTTGACAGGTTAGGATAACTAACGTGGCAGGTTCGGAGAACTAACTTGGCAGGTTAGGATAACTAACGTGGCAGGTTAGGATAACTAACGTGGCAGGTTAGGATAACTAACATGGCAGGTTAGGATAACTAACTTGGCAGGTTAGGATAACTAACGTGGCAGGTTAGGATAACTAACGTGGCAGGTTAGGATAACTAACTTGGCAGGTTAGGATAACTAACTTGGCAGGTTAGGATAACTAACGTGGCAGGTTAGGATAACTAACGTGGCAGGTTAGGATAACTAACGTGGCAGGTTAGGATAACTAACTTGGCAGGTTAGGATAACTAACTTGGCAGGTTAGGATAACTAACGTGGCAGGTTAGTATAACTAACGTGGCAGGTTAGGATAACTAACTTGGCAGGTTAGGATAACTAACGTAGTAGGTTAGGATAACTAACGTGGCAGGTTAGGAGAACTAACTTGGCAGGTTAGGATAACTAACGTGGCAGGTTAGGATAACTAACGTGGCAGGTTAGGATAACTAACGTGGCAGGTTAGGATAACTAACGTGGCAGGTTAGTATAACTAACTTGGCAGGTTAGGATAACTAACGTGGAAGGTTAGTATAACTTAACTAACGTGGCAGGTTAGTATAACTAACTTGGCAGGTTAGTATAACTAACATGGCAGGTTAGGATAACTAACGTGGCAGGTTAGGAGAACTAACTTGGCAGGTTAGGATAACTAACCTGGCAGGTTAGGATAACTAACGTAGTAGGTTAGGATAACTAACCTGGCAGGTTAGGATAACTAACGTGGCAGGTTAGTATAACTAACTTGGCAGGTTATGATAACTAACGTGGCAGGTTAGGATAACTAACTTGGCAGGTTAGGATAACTAACGTGGCAGGTTAGGATAACTAACGTGGCAGGTTAGGATAACTAACTTGGCAGGTTAGGATAACTAACGTGGCAGGTTAGGATAACTAACGTGGCAGGTTAGGATAACTAACGTGGCAGGTTAGGATGACTAACTTGGCAGGTTAGGATAACTAACGTGGCAGGTTAGGATAACTAACTTGGCAGGTTAGGATAACTA
This sequence comes from Salvelinus fontinalis, assembly GCF_029448725.1. Lineage (NCBI taxonomy): Eukaryota > Metazoa > Chordata > Actinopteri > Salmoniformes > Salmonidae > Salvelinus > Salvelinus fontinalis. Next base: position 314,240 of record NW_026600322.1, read on the forward strand.
ACGTGGCAGGTTAGGATAACTAACGTGGCAGGTTAGGAGAACTAACTTGGCAGGTTAGGATAACTAACGTGCCAGGTTAGGATAACTAACGTAACAGCTTAGGATAACTAACTTGGCAGGTTAGGATAACTAACGTAGCAGGTTAGGATAACTAACATGGCAGGTTAGGATAACTAACGTAACAGGTTAGGATAACTAACCTGGCAGGTTAGGATAACTAACTTGGCAGGTTAGGATAACTAACGTGGCAGGTTAGGATAACTAACTTGGCAGGTTAGGATAACTAACTTGGCAGGTTAGGATAACTAACGTGGCAGGTTAGGATAACTAACGTGGCAGGTTAGGATAACTAACGTGGCAGGTTAGGATAACTAACTTGGCAGGTTAGGATAACTAACTTGGCAGGTTAGGATAACTAACGTGGCAGGTTAGTATAACTAACGTGGCAGGTTAGGATAACTAACTTGGCAGGTTAGGATAACTAACGTAGTAGGTTAGGATAACTAACGTGGCAGGTTAGGAGAACTAACTTGGCAGGTTAGGATAACTAACGTGGCAGGTTAGGATAACTAACGTGGCAGGTTAGGATAACTAACGTGGCAGGTTAGGATAACTAACGTGGCAGGTTAGTATAACTAACTTGGCAGGTTAGGATAACTAACGTGGAAGGTTAGTATAACTAACGTGGCAGGTTAGTATAACTAACTTGGCAGGTTAGTATAACTAACATGGCAGGTTAGGATAACTAACGTGGCAGGTTAGGAGAACTAACTTGGCAGGTTAGGATAACTAACCTGGCAGGTTAGGATAACTAACGTAGTAGGTTAGGATAACTAACCTGGCAGGTTAGGATAACTAACGTGGCAGGTTAGTATAACTAACTTGGCAGGTTAGGATAACTAACATGGCAGGTTAGGATAACTAACGTGGCAGGTTAGGATAACTAACGTGGTAGGTTAGGATAACTAACTTGGCAGGTTAGGATAACTAACTTGGCAGGTTAGGATAACTAACGTGGCAGGTTAGGATAACTAACGTGGCAGGTTAGGATAACTAACGTGGCAGGTTAGGATAACTAACTTGGCAGGTTAGGATAACTAACTTGGCAGGTTAGGATAACTAACGTGGCAGGTTAGTATAACTAACGTGGCAGGTTAGGATAACTAACTTGTCAGGTTAGGATAACTAACGTAGTAGGTTAGGATAACTAACGTGGCAGGTTAGGAGAACTAACTTGGCAGGTTAGGATAACTAACGTGGCAGGTTAGGAGAACTAACTTGGCAGGTTAGGATGATTAACCTGGCAGGTTAGGATAACTAACGTAGTAGGTTAGGATAACTAACGTGGCAGGTTAGGATAACTAACTTGGCAGGTTAGGATAACTAACGTGGCAGGTTAGGATAACTAACGTGGCAGGTTAGGATAACTAACGCGGCAGGTTAGGATAACTAACTTGGCAGGTTAGGATAACTAACGTGGCAGGTTAGGATAACTAACGTGGCAGGTTAGGATAACTAACTTGGCAGGTTAGGATAACTAACGTGGCAGGTTAGGATAACTAACTTGGCAGGTTAGGATAACTAACGTGGCAGGTTAGGATAACTAACGTGGCAGGTTAGGAGAACTAACTTGGCAGGTTAGGATAACTAACGTGCCAGGTTAGGATAACTAACGTAACAGGTTAGGATAACTAACTTGGCAGGTTAGGATAACTAACGTAGCAGGTTAGGATAACTAACATGGCAGGTTAGGATAACTAACGTAACAGGTTAGGATAACTAACCTGGCAGGTTAGGATAACTAACGTGGCAGGTTAGGATAACTAACTTGGCAGGTTAGGATAACTAACGTGGCAGGTTAGGATAACTAACTTGGCAGGTTAGGATAACTAACTTGGCAGGTTAGGATAACTAACTTGGCAGGTTAGGATAACTAACGTGGCAGGTTAGGATAACTAACGTGGCAGGTTAGGAGAACTAACTTGGCAGGTTAGGATAACTAACGTGCCAGGTTAGGAGAACTAACTTGGCAGGTTAGGATAACTAACGTGCCAGGTTAGGATAACTAACGTAACAGGTTAGGATAACTAACTTGGCAGGTTAGGATAACTAACTTGGCAGGTTAGGATAACTAACGTAGCAGGTTAGGATAACTAACATGGCAGGTTAGGATAACTAACGTAACAGGTTAGGATAACTAACCTGGCAGGTTAGGATAACTAACTTGGCAGGTTAGGATAACTAACGTGGCAGGTTAGGATAACTAACTTGGCAGGTTAGGATAACTAACGTGGCAGGTTAGGATAACTAACTTGGCAGGTTAGGATAACTAACTTGGCAGGTTAGGATAACTAACTTGACAGGTTAGGATAACTAACTTGACAGGTTAGGATAACTAACGTGGCAGGTTCGGAGAACTAACTTGGCAGGTTAGGATAACTAACGTGGCAGGTTAGGATAACTAACGTGGCAGGTTAGGATAACTAACATGGCAGGTTAGGATAACTAACTTGGCAGGTTAGGATAACTAACGTGGCAGGTTAGGATAACTAACGTGGCAGGTTAGGATAACTAACTTGGCAGGTTAGGATAACTAACTTGGCAGGTTAGGATAACTAACGTGGCAGGTTAGGATAACTAACGTGGCAGGTTAGGATAACTAACGTGGCAGGTTAGGATAACTAACTTGGCAGGTTAGGATAACTAACTTGGCAGGTTAGGATAACTAACGTGGCAGGTTAGTATAACTAACGTGGCAGGTTAGGATAACTAACTTGGCAGGTTAGGATAACTAACGTAGTAGGTTAGGATAACTAACGTGGCAGGTTAGGAGAACTAACTTGGCAGGTTAGGATAACTAACGTGGCAGGTTAGGATAACTAACGTGGCAGGTTAGGATAACTAACGTGGCAGGTTAGGATAACTAACGTGGCAGGTTAGTATAACTAACTTGGCAGGTTAGGATAACTAACGTGGAAGGTTAGTATAACTTAACTAACGTGGCAGGTTAGTATAACTAACTTGGCAGGTTAGTATAACTAACATGGCAGGTTAGGATAACTAACGTGGCAGGTTAGGAGAACTAACTTGGCAGGTTAGGATAACTAACCTGGCAGGTTAGGATAACTAACGTAGTAGGTTAGGATAACTAACCTGGCAGGTTAGGATAACTAACGTGGCAGGTTAGTATAACTAACTTGGCAGGTTATGATAACTAACGTGGCAGGTTAGGATAACTAACTTGGCAGGTTAGGATAACTAACGTGGCAGGTTAGGATAACTAACGTGGCAGGTTAGGATAACTAACTTGGCAGGTTAGGATAACTAACGTGGCAGGTTAGGATAACTAACGTGGCAGGTTAGGATAACTAACGTGGCAGGTTAGGATGACTAACTTGGCAGGTTAGGATAACTAACGTGGCAGGTTAGGATAACTAACTTGGCAGGTTAGGATAACTAACGTGGCAGGTTAGGATAACTAACGTGGCAGGTTAGGAGAACTAACTTGGCAGGTTAGGATAACTAACGTGCCAGGTTAGGATAACTAACGTAACAGCTTAGGATAACTAACTTGGCAGGTTAGGATAACTAACGTAGCAGGTTAGGATAACTAACATGGCAGGTTAGGATAACTAACGTAACAGGTTAGGATAACTAACCTGGCAGGTTAGGATAACTAACTTGGCAGGTTAGGATAACTAACGTGGCAGGTTAGGATAACTAACTTGGCAGGTTAGGAAAACTAACTTGGCAGGTTAGGATAACTAACTTGGCAGGTTAGGATAACTAACTTGGCAGGTTAGGATAACTAACTTGGCAGGTTAGGATAACTAACTTGACAGGTTAGGATAACTAACTTGACAGGTTAGGATAACTAACGTGGCAGGTTCGGAGAACTAACTTGGCAGGTTAGGATAACTAACGTGGCAGGTTAGGATAACTAACGTGGCAGGTTAGGATAACTAACATGGCAGGTTAGGATAACTAACTTGGCAGGTTAGGATAACTAACTTGGCAGGTTAGGATAACTAACGTGGCAGGTTAGGATAACTAACGTGGCAGGTTAGGATAACTAACTTGGCAGGTTAGGATAACTAACTTGGCAGGTTAGGATAACTAACTTGGCAGGTTAGGATAACTAACTTGGCAGGTTAGGATAACTAACTTGGCAGGTTAGGATAACTAACTTGACAGGTTAGGATAACTAACTTGACAGGTTAGGATAACTAACGTGGCAGGTTCGGAGAACTAACTTGGCAGGTTAGGATAACTAACGTGGCAGGTTAGGATAACTAACGTGGCAGGTTAGGATAACTAACATGGCAGGTTAGGATAACTAACTTGGCAGGTTAGGATAACTAACTTGGCAGGTTAGGATAACTAACGTGGCAGGTTAGGATAACTAACGTGGCAGGTTAGGATAACTAACGTGGCAGGTTAGGATAACTAACTTGGCAGGTTAGGATAACTAACGTGGCAGGTTAGGATAACTAACGTGGCAGGTTAGTATAACTAACGTGGCAGGTTAGTATAACTAACATGGCAGGTTAGGATAACTAACGTGGCAGGTTAGGATAACTAACGTGGCAGGTTAGGAGAACTAACCTGGCAGGTTAGGATAACTAACCTGGCAGGTTAGGATAACTAACGTAGTAGGTTAGGATAACTAACCTGGCAGGTTAGGATAACTAACGTGGCAGGTTAGTATAACTAACTTGGCAGGTTATGATAACTAACGTGGCAGGTTAGGATAACTAACTTGGCAGGTTAGGATAACTAATGTGGCAGGTTAGGATAACTAACGTGGCAGGTTAGGAGAACTAACTTGGCAGGTTAGGATAACTAACGTGCCAAGTTAGGATAACTAACGTAACAGCTTAGGATAACTAACTTGGCAGGTTAGGATAACTAACGTAGCAGGTTAGGATAACTAACATGGCAGGTTAGGATAACTAACGTAACAGGTTAGGATAACTAACCTGGCAGGTTAGGATAACTAACTTGGCAGGTTAGGATAACTAACGTGGCAGGTTAGGATAACTAACTTGGCAGGTTAGGAAAACTAACTTGGCAGGTTAGGATAACTAACTTGGCAGGTTAGGATAACTAACTTGGCAGGTTAGGATAACTAACTTGGCAGGTTAGGATAACTAACTTGACAGGTTAGGATAACTAACTTGACAGGTTAGGATAACTAACGTGGCAGGTTCGGAGAACTAACTTGGCAGGTTAGGATAACTAACGTGGCAGGTTAGGATAACTAACGTGGCAGGTTAGGATAACTAACATGGCAGGTTAGGATAACTAACTTGGCAGGTTAGGATAACTAACTTGGCAGGTTAGGATAACTAACGTGGCAGGTTAGGATAACTAACGTGGCAGGTTAGGATAACTAACGTGGCAGGTTAGGATAACTAACGTGGCAGGTTAGGATAACTAACTTGGCAGGTTAGGATAACTAACTTGGCAGGTTAGGATAACTAACGTGGCAGGTTAGTATAACTAACGTGGCAGGTTAGGATAACTAACTTGGCAGGTTAGGATAACTAACGTAGTAGGTTAGGATAACTAACGTGGCAGGTTAGGATAACTAACGTGGCAGGTTAGTATAACTAACGTGGCAGGTTAGGATAACTAACTTGGCAGGTTAGGATAACTAACGTAGTAGGTTAGGATAACTAACGTGGCAGGTTAGGAGAACTAACTTGGCAGGTTAGGATAACTAACGTGGCAGGTTAGGATAACTAACGTGGCAGGTTAGGATAACTAACGTGGCAGGTTAGGATAACTAACGTGGCAGGTTAGTATAACTAACTTGGCAGGTTAGGATAACTAACGTGGCAGGTTAGTATAACTAACTTGGCAGGTTAGTATAACTAACATGGCAGGTTAGAATAACTAAAGTGGCAGGTTAGGATAACTAACGTGGCAGGTTAGGATAACTAACGTGGCAGGTTAGTATAACTAACATGGCAGGTTAGGATAACTAACGTGGCAGGTTAGGAGAACTAACTTGGCAGGTTAGGATAACTAACCTGGCAGGTTAGGATAACTAACGTAGTAGGTTAGGATAACTAACCTGGCAGGTTAGGATAACTAACGTGGCAGGTTAGGAGAACTAACGTGGCAGGTTAGGAGAACTAACTTGGCAGGTTAGGATAACTAACGTGCCAGGTTAGGATAACTAACGTAACAGCTTAGGATAACTAACTTGGCAGGTTAGGATAACTAACGTAGCAGGTTAGGATAACTAACATGGCAGGTTAGGATAACTAACGTAACAGGTTAGGATAACTAACCTGGCAGGTTAGGATAACTAACTTGGCAGGTTAGGATAACTAACGTGGCAGGTTAGGATAACTAACTTGGCAGGTTAGGAAAACTAACTTGGCAGGTTAGGATAACTAACTTGGCAGGTTAGGATAACTAACTTGGCAGGTTAGGATAACTAACTTGGCAGGTTAGGATAACTAACTTGACAGGTTAGGATAACTAACTTGACAGGTTAGGATAACTAACGTGGCAGGTTCGGAGAACTAACTTGGCAGGTTAGGATAACTAACATGGCAGGTTAGGATAACTAACGTGGCAGGTTAGGATAACTAACATGGCAGGTTAGGATAACTAACTTGGCAGGTTAGGATAACTAACTTGGCAGGTTAGGATAACTAACGTGGCAGGTTAGGATAACTAACGTGGCAGGTTAGGATAACTAACGTGGCAGGTTAGGATAACTAACTTGGCAGGTTAGGATAACTAACTTGGCAGGTTAGGATAACTAACGTGGCAGGTTAGTATAACTAACGTGGCAGGTTAGGATAACTAACTTGGCAGGTTAGGATAACTAACGTAGTAGGTTAGGATAACTAACGTGGCAGGTTAGGATAACTAACGTGGCAGGTTAGTATAACTAACGTGGCAGGTTAGGATAACTAACTTGGCAGGTTAGGATAACTAACTTGGCAGGTTAGGATAACTAACGTGGCAGGTTAGGATAACTAACGTGGCAGGTTAGGAGAACTAACTTGGCAGGTTAGGATAACTAACGTGCCAGGTTAGGATAACTAACGTAACAGCTTAGGATAACTAACTTGGCAGGTTAGGATAACTAACGTAGCAGGTTAGGATAACTAACATGGCAGGTTAGGATAACTAACGTAACAGGTTAGGATAACTAACCTGGCAGGTTAGGATAACTAACTTGGCAGGTTAGGATAACTAACGTGGCAGGTTAGGATAACTAACTTGGCAGGTTAGGAAAACTAACTTGGCAGGTTAGGATAACTAACTTGGCAGGTTAGGATAACTAACTTGGCAGGTTAGGATAACTAACTTGGCAGGTTAGGATAACTAACTTGACAGGTTAGGATAACTAACTTGACAGGTTAGGATAACTAACGTGGCAGGTTCGGAGAACTAACTTGGCAGGTTAGGATAACTAACATGGCAGGTTAGGATAACTAACGTGGCAGGTTAGGATAACTAACATGGCAGGTTAGGATAACTAACTTGGCAGGTTAGGATAACTAACTTGGCAGGTTAGGATAACTAACGTGGCAGGTTAGGATAACTAACGTGGCAGGTTAGGATAACTAACTTGGCAGGTTAGGATAACTAACTTGGCAGGTTAGGAAAACCAACTTGGCAGGTTAGGATAACTAACTTGGCAGGTTAGGATAACTAACTTGGCAGGTTAGGATAACTAACTTGGCAGGTTAGGATAACTAACTTGACAGGTTAGGATAACTAACTTGACAGGTTAGGATAACTAACGTGGCAGGTTCGGAGAACTAACTTGGCAGGTTAGGATAACTAACATGGCAGGTTAGGATAACTAACGTGGCAGGTTAGGATAACTAACATGGCAGGTTAGGATAACTAACTTGGCAGGTTAGGATAACTAACTTGGCAGGTTAGGATAACTAACGTGGCAGGTTAGGATAACTAACGTGGCAGGTTAGGATAACTAACGTGGCAGGTTAGGATAACTAACTTGGCAGGTTAGGATAACTAACGTGGCAGGTTAGGATAACTAACGTGGCAGGTTAGTATAACTAACGTGGCAGGTTAGTATAACTAACATGGCAGGTTAGGATAACTAACGTGGCAGGTTAGGATAACTAACGTGGCAGGTTAGGAGAACTAACCTGGCAGGTTAGGATAACTAACCTGGCAGGTTAGGATAACTAACGTAGTAGGTTAGGATAACTAACCTGGCAGGTTAGGATAACTAACGTGGCAGGTTAGTATAACTAACTTGGCAGGTTATGATAACTAACGTGGCAGGTTAGGATAACTAACTTGGCAGGTTAGGATAACTAACGTGGCAGGTTAGGATAACTAACGTGGCAGGTTAGGAGAACTAACTTGGCAGGTTAGGATAACTAACGTGCCAGGTTAGGATAACTAACGTAACAGCTTAGGATAACTAACTTGGCAGGTTAGGATAACTAACGTAGCAGGTTAGGATAACTAACATGGCAGGTTAGGATAACTAACGTAACAGGTTAGGATAACTAACCTGGCAGGTTAGGATAACTAACTTGGCAGGTTAGGATAACTAACGTGGCAGGTTAGGATAACTAACTTGGCAGGTTAGGAAAACTAACTTGGCAGGTTAGGATAACTAACTTGGCAGGTTAGGATAACTAACTTGGCAGGTTAGGATAACTAACTTGGCAGGTTAGGATAACTAACTTGACAGGTTAGGATAACTAACTTGACAGGTTAGGATAACTAACGTGGCAGGTTCGGAGAACTAACTTGGCAGGTTAGGATAACTAACGTGGCAGGTTAGGATAACTAACGTGGCAGGTTAGGATAACTAACATGGCAGGTTAGGATAACTAACTTGGCAGGTTAGGATAACTAACTTGGCAGGTTAGGATAACTAACGTGGCAGGTTAGGATAACTAACGTGGCAGGTTAGGATAACTAACGTGGCAGGTTAGGATAACTAACTTGGCAGGTTAGGATAACTAACGTGGCAGGTTAGGATAACTAACGTGGCAGGTTAGTATAACTAACGTGGCAGGTTAGGATAACTAACTTGGCAGGTTAGGATAACTAACGTAGTAGGTTAGGATAACTAACGTGGCAGGTTAGGATAACTAACGTGGCAGGTTAGTATAACTAACGTGGCAGGTTAGGATAACTAACTTGGCAGGTTAGGATAACTAACGTAGTAGGTTAGGATAACTAACATGGCAGGTTAGGAGAACTAACTTGGCAGGTTAGGATAACTAACGTGGCAGGTTAGGATAACTAACGTGGCAGGTTAGGATAACTAACGTGGCAGGTTAGGATAACTAACGTGGCAGGTTAGTATAACTAACTTGGCAGGTTAGGATAACTAACGTGGCAGGTTAGTATAACTAACTTGGCAGGTTAGTATAACTAACATGGCAGGTTAGAATAACTAAAGTGGCAGGTTAGGATAACTAACGTGGCAGGTTAGGATAACTAACGTGGCAGGTTAGTATAACTAACATGGCAGGTTAGGATAACTAACGTGGCAGGTTAGGAGAACTAACTTGGCAGGTTAGGATAACTAACTTGGCAGGTTAGGAAAACTAACTTGGCAGGTTAGGATAACTAACTTGGCAGGTTAGGATAACTAACTTGGCAGGTTAGGATAACTAACTTGGCAGGTTAGGATAACTAACTTGACAGGTTAGGATAACTAACTTGACAGGTTAGGATAACTAACGTGGCAGGTTCGGAGAACTAACTTGGCAGGTTAGGATAACTAACATGGCAGGTTAGGATAACTAACGTGGCAGGTTAGGATAACTAACATGGCAGGTTAGGATAACTAACTTGGCAGGTTAGGATAACTAACTTGGCAGGTTAGGATAACTAACGTGGCAGGTTAGGATAACTAACGTGGCAGGTTAGGATAACTAACGTGGCAGGTTAGGATAACTAACTTGGCAGGTTAGGATAACTAACTTGGCAGGTTAGGATAACTAACGTGGCAGGTTAGTATAACTAACGTGGCAGGTTAGGATAACTAACCTGGCAGGTTAGGATAACTAACTTGGCAGGTTAGGATAACTAACGTGGCAGGTTAGGATAACTAACTTGGCAGGTTAGGAAAACTAACTTGGCAGGTTAGGATAACTAACTTGGCAGGTTAGGATAACTAACTTGGCAGGTTAGGATAACTAACTTGGCAGGTTAGGATAACTAACTTGACAGGTTAGGATAACTAACTTGACAGGTTAGGATAACTAACGTGGCAGGTTCGGAGAACTAACTTGGCAGGTTAGGATAACTAACGTGGCAGGTTAGGATAACTAACGTGGCAGGTTAGGATAACTAACATGGCAGGTTAGGATAACTAACTTGGCAGGTTAGGATAACTAACGTGGCAGGTTAGGATAACTAACGTGGCAGGTTAGGATAACTAACGTGGCAGGTTAGGATAACTAACGTGACAGGTTAGGATAACTAACGTGGCAGGTTAGGATAACTAACTTGGCAGGTTAGGATAACTAACTTGGCAGGTTAGGATAACTAACGTGGCAGGTTAGTATAACTAACGTGGCAGGTTAGGATAAATAACTTGGCAGGTTAGGATAACTAACGTAGTAGGTTAGGATAACTAACGTGGCAGGTTAGGATAACTAACGTGGCAGGTTAGTATAACTAACGTGGCAGGTTAGGATAACTAACTTGGCAGGTTAGGATAACTAACGTAGTAGGTTAGGATAACTAACGTGGCAGGTTAGGAGAACTAACTTGGCAGGTTAGGATAACTAACGTGGCAGGTTAGGATAACTAACGTGGCAGGTTAGGATAACTAACGTGGCAGGTTAGGATAACTAACGTGGCAGGTTAGTATAACTAACGTGGCAGGTTAGGATAACTAACGTGGCAGGTTAGTATAACTAACTTGGCAGGTTAGTATAACTAACATGGCAGGTTAGAATAACTAAAGTGGCAGGTTAGGATAACTAACGTGGCAGGTTAGGATAACTAACGTGGCAGGTTAGTATAACTAACATGGCAGGTTAGGATAACTAACGTGGCAGGTTAGGATAACTAACGTGGCAGGTTAGTATAACTAACTTGGCAGGTTATGATAACTAACGTGGCAGGTTAGGATAACTAACGTAGTAGGTTAGGATAACTAACGTGGCAGGTTAGTATAACTAACATGGCAGGTTAGGATAACTAACGTGGCAGGTTAGGATAACTAACGTGGCAGGTTAGTATAACTAACTTGGCAGGTTATGATAACTAACGTGGCAGGTTATGATAACTAACGTAGTAGGTTAGGATAACTAACCTGGCAGGTTAGGATAACTAACGTGGCAGGTTAGTATAACTAACTTGGCAGGTTATGATAACTAACGTGGCAGGTTAGGATAACTAACTTGGCAGGTTAGGATAACTAACGTGGCAGGTTAGGATAACTAACGTGGCAGGTTAGGATAACTAACTTGGCAGGTTAGGATAACTAACGTGGCAGGTTAGGATAACTAACGTGGCAGGTTAGGATGACTAACTTGGCAGGTTAGGATAACTAACGTGGCAGGTTAGGATAACTAACTTGGCAGGTTAGGATAACTAACTTGGCAGGTTAGGATAACTAACGTGGCAGGTTAGGATAACTAACGTGGCAGGTTAGGAGAACTAACTTGGCAGGTTAGGATAACTAACGTGCCAGGTTAGGATAACTAACGTAACAGGTTAGGATAACTAACTTGGCAGGTTAGGATAACTAACGTAGCAGGTTAGGATAACTAACATGGCAGGTTAGGATAACTAACGTAACAGGTTAGGATAACTAACCTGGCAGGTTAGGATAACTAACTTGGTAGGTTAGGATAACTAACGTGGCAGGTTAGGATAACTAACTTGGCAGGTTAGGAAAACTAACTTGGCAGGTTAGGATAACTAACTTGGCAGGTTAGGATAACTAACTTGGCAGGTTAGGATAACTAACTTGGCAGGTTAGGATAACTAACTTGACAGGTTAGGATAACTAACTTGACAGGTTAGGATAACTAACGTGGCAGGTTCGGAGAACTAACTTGGCAGGTTAGGATAACTAACATGGCAGGTTAGGATAACTAACGTGGCAGGTTAGGATAACTAACGTGGCAGGTTAGGATAACTAACGTGGCAGGTTAGGATAACTAACTTGGCAGGTTAGGATAACTAACGTGGCAGGTTAGGATAACTAACTTGGCAGGTTAGGATAACTAACTTGGCAGGTTAGGATAACTAACGTGGCAGGTTAGTATAACTAACGTGGCAGGTTAGGATAACTAACCTGGCAGGTTAGGATAACTAACTTGGCAGGTTAGGATAACTAACGTGGCAGGTTAGGATAACTAACTTGGCAGGTTAGGAAAACTAACTTGGCAGGTTAGGATAACTAACTTGGCAGGTTAGGATAACTAACTTGGCAGGTTAGGATAACTAACTTGGCAGGTTAGGATAACTAACTTGACAGGTTAGGATAACTAACTTGACAGGTTAGGATAACTAACGTGGCAGGTTCGGAGAACTAACTTGGCAGGTTAGGATAACTAACGTGGCAGGTTAGGATAACTAACGTGGCAGGTTAGGATAACTAACATGGCAGGTTAGGATAACTAACTTGGCAGGTTAGGATAACTAACGTGGCAGGTTAGGATAACTAACGTGGCAGGTTAGGATAACTAACGTGGCAGGTTAGGATAACTAACGTGACAGGTTAGGATAACTAACGTGGCAGGTTAGGATAACTAACTTGGCAGGTTAGGATAACTAACTTGGCAGGTTAGGATAACTAACTTGACAGGTTAGGATAACTAACTTGACAGGTTAGGATAACTAACGTGGCAGGTTCGGAGAACTAACTTGGCAGGTTAGGATAACTAACATGGCAGGTTAGGATAACTAACGTGGCAGGTTAGGATAACTAACATGGCAGGTTAGGATAACTAACTTGGCAGGTTAGGATAACTAACTTGGCAGGTTAGGATAACTAACGTGGCAGGTTAGGATAACTAACGTGGCAGGTTAGGATAACTAACGTGGCAGGTTAGGATAACTAACTTGGCAGGTTAGGATAACTAACTTGGCAGGTTAGGATAACTAACGTGGCAGGTTAGTATAACTAACGTGGCAGGTTAGGATAACTAACCTAGGATAACTAGGTTAGGATAACTAACGTGGCAGGTTAGGATAACTAACTTGGCAGGTTAGGATAACTAACGTGGCAGGTTAGGATAACTAACGTGGCAGGTTAGGATGACTAACTTGGCAGGTTAGGATAACTAACGTGGCAGGTTAGGATAACTAACTTGGCAGGTTAGGATAACTAACTTGGCAGGTTAGGATAACTAACGTGGCAGGTTAGGATAACTAACGTGGCAGGTTAGGAGAACTAACTTGGCAGGTTAGGATAACTAACGTGCCAGGTTAGGATAACTAACGTAACAGGTTAGGATAACTAACTTGGCAGGTTAGGATAACTAACGTAGCAGGTTAGGATAACTAACATGGCAGGTTAGGATAACTAACGTAACAGGTTAGGATAACTAACCTGGCAGGTTAGGATAACTAACTTGGTAGGTTAGGATAACTAACGTGGCAGGTTAGGATAACTAACTTGGCAGGTTAGGAAAACTAACTTGGCAGGTTAGGATAACTAACTTGGCAGGTTAGGATAACTAACTTGGCAGGTTAGGATAACTAACTTGGCAGGTTAGGATAACTAACTTGACAGGTTAGGATAACTAACTTGACAGGTTAGGATAACTAACGTGGCAGGTTCGGAGAACTAACGTGCCAGGTTAGGATAACTAACGTAACAGGTTAGGATAACTAACTTGGCAGGTTAGGATAACTAACGTAGCAGGTTAGGATAACTAACATGGCAGGTTAGGATAACTAACGTAACAGGTTAGGATAACTAACCTGGCAGGTTAGGATAACTAACGTGGCAGGTTAGGATAACTAACTTGGCAGGTTAGGATAACTAACGTGGCAGGTTAGGATAACTAACTTGGCAGGTTAGGATAACTAACTTGGCAGGTTAGGATAACTAACGTGGCAGGTTAGGATAACTAACGTGGCAGGTTAGGAGAACTAACTTGGCAGGTTAGGATAACTAACGTGCCAGGTTAGGATAACTAACGTAACAGGTTAGGATAACTAACTTGGCAGGTTAGGATAACTAACTTGGCAGGTTAGGATAACTAACGTAGCAGGTTAGGATAACTAACATGGCAGGTTAGGATAATTAACGTAACAGGATAGGATAACTAACCTGGCAGGTTAGGATAACTAACTTGGCAGGTTAGGATAACTAACGTGGCAGGTTAGGATAACTAACTTGGCAGGTTAGGATAACTAACGTGGCAGGTTAGGATAACTAACTTGGCAGGTTAGGATAACTAACTTGGCAGGTTAGGATAACTAACTTGGCAGGTTAGGATAACTAACTTGACAGGTTAGGATAACTAACTTGACAGGTTAGGATAACTAACGTGGCAGGTTCGGAGAACTAACTTGGCAGGTTAGGATAACTAACGTGGCAGGTTAGGATAACTAACGTGGCAGGTTAGGATAACTAACGTGGCAGGTTAGGATAACTAACATGGCAGGTTAGGATAACTAACATGGCAGGTTAGGATAACTAACGTGGCAGGTTAGGATAACTAACGTGGCAGGTTAGGATAACTAACTTGGCAGGTTAGGATAACTAACTTGGCAGGTTAGGATAACTAACGTGGCAGGTTAGGATAACTAACGTGGCAGGTTAGGATAACTAACGTGGCAGGTTAGGATAACTAACTTGGCAGGTTAGGATAACTAACTTGGCAGGTTAGGATAACTAACGTGGCAGGTTAGTATAACTAACGTGGCAGGTTAGGATAACTAACTTGGCAGGTTAGGATAACTAACGTAGTAGGTTAGGATAACTAACGTGGCAGGTTAGGAGAACTAACTTGGCAGGTTAGGATAACTAACGTGGCAGGTTAGGATAACTAACGTGGCAGGTTAGGATAACTAACGTGGCAGGTTAGGATAACTAACGTGGCAGGTTAGTATAACTAACTTGGCTGGTTAGGATAACTAACGTGGAAGGTTAGTATAACTAACGTGGCAGGTTAGTATAACTAACTTGGCAGGTTAGTATAACTAACATGGCAGGTTAGGATAACTAACGTGGCAGGTTAGGAGAACTAACTTGGCAGGTTAGGATAACTAACCTGGCAGGTTAGGATAACTAACGTAGTAGGTTAGGATAACTAACCTGGCAGGTTAGGATAACTAACGTGGCAGGTTAGTATAACTAACTTGGCAGGTTATGATAACTAACGTGGCAGGTTAGGATAACTAACTTGGCAGGTTAGGATAACTAACGTGGCAGGTTAGGATAACTAACTTGGCAGGTTAGGATAACTAACGTGGCAGGTTAGGATAACTAACGTGGCAGGTTAGGATGACTAACTTGGCAGGTTAGGATAACTAACGTGGCAGGTTAGGATAACTAACTTGGCAGGTTAGGATAACTAACGTGGCAGGTTAGGATAACTAACGTGGCAGGTTAGGAGAACTAACTTGGCAGGTTAGGATAACTAACGTGCCAGGTTAGGATAACTAACGTAACAGCTTAGGATAACTAACTTGGCAGGTTAGGATAACTAACGTAGCAGGTTAGGATAACTAACATGGCAGGTTAGGATAACTAACGTAACAGGTTAGGATAACTAACCTGGCAGGTTAGGATAACTAACTTGGCAGGTTAGGATAACTAACGTGGCAGGTTAGGATAACTAACTTGGCAGGTTAGGAAAACTAACTTGGCAGGTTAGGATAACTAACTTGGCAGGTTAGGATAACTAACTTGGCAGGTTAGGATAACTAACTTGGCAGGTTAGGATAACTAACTTGACAGGTTAGGATAACTAACTTGACAGGTTAGGATAACTAACGTGGCAGGTTCGGAGAACTAACTTGGCAGGTTAGGATAACTAACATGGCAGGTTAGGATAACTAACGTGGCAGGTTAGGATAACTAACATGGCAGGTTAGGATAACTAACTTGGCAGGTTAGGATAACTAACTTGGCAGGTTAGGATAACTAACGTGGCAGGTTAGGATAACTAACGTGGCAGGTTAGGATAACTAACGTGGCAGGTTAGGATAACTAACTTGGCAGGTTAGGATAACTAACTTGGCAGGTTAGGATAACTAACGTGGCAGGTTAGTATAACTAACGTGGCAGGTTAGGATAACTAACTTGGCAGGTTAGGATAACTAACGTAGTAGGTTAGGATAACTAACGTGGCAGGTTAGGAGAACTAACTTGGCAGGTTAGGATAACTAACGTGGCAGGTTAGGATAACTAACGTGGCAGGTTAGGATAACTAACGTGGCAGGTTAGTATAACTAACATGGCAGGTTAGGATAACTAACGTGGCAGGTTAGGAGAACTAACTTGGCAGGTTAGGATAACTAACGTGGCAGGTTAGGATAACTAACGTGGCAGGTTAGGATAACTAACGTGGCAGGTTAGGATAACTAACTTGGCAGGTTAGGATAACTAACGTGGCAGGTTAGGATAACTAACGTGGCAGGTTAGGATAACTAACTTGGCAGGTTAGGATAACTAACGTGGCAGGTTAGGATAACTAACTTGGCAGGTTAGGATAACTAACGTGGCAGGTTAGGAGAACTAACGTGGCAGGTTAGGAGAACTAACTTGGCAGGTTAGGATAACTAACGTGCCAGGTTAGGATAACTAACGTAACAGGTTAGGATAAATAACTTGGCAGGTTAGGATATCTAACGTAGCAGGTTAGGATAACTAACATGGCAGGTTAGGATAACTAACGTAACAGGTTAGGATAACTAACCTGGCAGGTTAGGATAACTAACTTGGCAGGTTAGGATAACTAACGTGGCAGGTTAGGATAACTAACTTGGCAGGTTAGGATAACTAACGTGGCAGGTTAGGATAACTAACTTGGCAGGTTAGGATAACTAACTTGGCAGGTTAGGATAACTAACTTGGCAGGTTAGGATAACTAACTTGACAGGTTAGGATAACTAACTTGACAGGTTAGGATAACTAACGTGGCAGGTTCGGAGAACTAACTTGGCAGGTTAGGATAACTAACGTGGCAGGTTAGGATAACTAACGTGGCAGGTTAGGATAACTAACATGGCAGGTTAGGATAACTAACTTGGCAGGTTAGGATAACTAACTTGGCAGGTTAGGATAACTAACGTGGCAGGTTAGGATAACTAACGTGGCAGGTTAGGATAACTAACTTGGCAGGTTAGGATAACTAACGTGGCAGGTTAGGATAACTAACGTGGCAGGTTAGGATAACTAACGTGGCAGGTTAGGATAACTAACGTGGCAGGTTAGGATAACTAACTTGGCAGGTTAGGATAACTAACTTGGCAGGTTAGGATAACTAACGTGGCAGGTTAGTATAACTAACGTGGCAGGTTAGGATAACTAACTTGGCACGTTAGGATAACTAACGTAGTAGGTTAGGATAACTAACGTGGCAGGTTAGGAGAACTAACTTGGCAGGTTAGGATAACTAACGTGGCAGGTTAGGATAACTAACGTGGCAGGTTAGGATAACTAACGTGGCAGGTTAGGATAACTAACGTGGCAGGTTAGTATAACTAACTTGGCAGGTTAGGATAACTAACGTGGCAGGTTAGTATAACTAACGTGGCAGGTTAGTATAACTAACTTGGCAGGTTAGTATAACTAACATGGCAGGTTAGGATAACTAACTTGGCAGGTTAGTATAACTAACATGGCAGGTTAGGATAACTAACATGGCAGGTTAGTATAACTAACTTGGCAGGTTAGGATAACTAACGTGGCAGGTTAGTATAACTAACATGGCAGGTTAGGATAACTAACGTGGCAGGTTAGGAGAACTAACTTGGCAGGTTAGGATAACTAACCTGGCAGGTTAGGATAACTAACGTAGTAGGTTAGGATAACAAACCTGGCAGGTTAGGATAACTAACGTGGCAGGTTAGTATAACTAACTTGGCAGGTTATGATAACTAACGTGGCAGGTTAGGATAACTAACTTGGCAGGTTAGGATAACTAACGTGGCAGGTTAGGATAACTAACGTGGCAGGTTAGGATAACTAACTTGGCAGGTTAGGATAACTAACGTGGCAGGTTAGGATAACTAACGTGGCAGGTTAGGATAACTAACTTGGCAGGTTAGGATAACTAACGTGGCAGGTTAGGATAACTAACTTGGCAGGTTAGGATAACTAACGTGGCAGGTTAGGATAACTAACGTGGCAGGTTAGGAGAACTAACTTGGCAGGTTAGGATAACTAACGTGCCAGGTTAGGATGACTAACGTAACATGTTAGGATAACTAACTTGGCAGGTTAGGATAACTAACGTAGCAGGTTAGGATAACTAACATGGCAGGTTAGGATAACTAACGTAACAGGCTAGGATAACTAACCTGGCAGGTTCGGATAACTAACTTGGCAGGTTAGGATAACTAACGTGGCAGGTTAGGATAACTAACGTGGCAGGTTAGGATAACTAACGTGGCAGGTTAGGATAACTAACGTGGCAGGTTAGGATAACTAACTTGGCAGGTTAGGATAACTAACTTGGCAGGTTAGGATAACTAACGTGGCAGGTTAGTATAACTAACGTGGCAGGTTAGGATAACTAACTTGGCAGGTTAGGATAACTAACGTAGTAGGTTAGGATAACTAACGTGGCAGGTTAGGAGAACTAACTTGGCAGGTTAGGATAACTAACGTGGCAGGTTAGGATAACTAACGTGGCAGGTTAGGATAACTAACGTGGCAGGTTAGGATAGCTACCTTGGCAGGTTAGGATAACTAACGTGGCAGGTTAGTATAACTAACGTGGCAGGTTAGTATAACTAACTTGGCAGGTTAGTATAACTAACATGGCAGGTTAGAATAACTAAAGTGGCAGGTTAGGATAACTAACGTGGCAGGTTAGGATAACTAACGTGGCAGGTTAGTATAACTAACATGGCAGGTTAGGATAACTAACGTGGCAGGTTAGGAGAACTAACTTGGCAGGTTAGGATAACTAACCTGGCAGGTTAGGATAACTAACGTAGTAGGTTAGGATAACTAACCTGGCAGGTTAGGATAACTAACGTGGCAGGTTAGTATAACTAACTTGGCAGGTTATGATAACTAACGTGGCAGGTTAGGATAACTAACTTGGCAGGTTAGGATAACTAACGTGGCAGGTTAGGATAACTAACGTGGCAGGTTAGGATAACTAACTTGGCAGGTTAGGATAACTAACGTGGCAGGTTAGGATAACTAACGTGGCAGGTTAGGATAACTAACTTGGCAGGTTAGGATAACTAATGTGGCAGGTTAGGATAACTAACTTGGCAGGTTAGGATAACTAACGTGGCAGGTTAGGATAACTAACGTGGCAGGTTAGGAGAACTAACTTGGCAGGTTAGGATAACTAACGTGCCAGGTTAGGATAACTAACTTGGCAGGTTAGGATAACTAACGTGGCAGGTTAGGATAACTAATGTAGCAGGTTAGGATAACTAACATGGCAGGTTAGGATAACTAACGTAACAGGCTAGGATAACTAACCTGGCAGGTTAGGATAACTAACGTGGCAGGTTAGGATAACTAACTTGGCAGGTTAGGATAACTAACTTGGCAGGTTAGGATAACTAACGTGGCAGGTTAGGATAACTAACTTGGCAGGTTAGGATAACTAACTTGGCAGGTTAGGATAACTAACTTGGCAGGTTAGGATAACTAACTTGACAGTTTAGGATAACTAACTTGACAGGTTAGGATAACTAACGTGGCAGGTTCGGAGAACTAACTTGGCAGGTTAGGATAACTAACATGGCAGGTTAGGATAACTAACGTGGCAGGTTAGGATAACTAACATGGCAGGTTAGGATAACTAACTTGGCAGGTTAGGATAACTAACTTGGCAGGTTAGGATAACTAACGTGGCAGGTTAGGATAACTAACGTGGCAGGTTAGGATAACTAACGTGGCAGGTTAGGATAACTAACTTGGCAGGTTAGGATAACTAACTTGGCAGGTTAGGATAACTAACGTGGCAGGTTAGTATAACTAACGTGGCAGGTTAGGATAACTAACTTGGCAGGTTAGGATAACTAACGTAGTAGGTTAGGATAACTAACGTGGCAGGTTAGTAGAACTAACTTGGCAGGTTAGGATAACTAACGTGGCAGGTTAGGATAACTAACGTGGCAGGTTAGGATAACTAACGTGGCAGGTTAGGATAGCTAACATGGCAGGTTAGGATAACTAACGTGGCAGGTTAGGATAACCAACTTGGCAGGTTAGGATAACTAACGTGGCAGGTTAGGATAACTAACTTGGCAGGTTAGGAGACTGAGGTTAAGGTGGTTTAGCTAAAATGTTACAGTTGTCAATGACTGTTATCCCCGACGTGACAACCATATGGAACTGTAATGGTAGTTACAGTGGTACAAACCATCCCCTCTCCTCATCCTCTCCTCATCTTCTCCTCCCCTCCCCTCATCCTCAGCTCGCCTCTCCTCATCTGCGAGTTGCCTCTCCTCCCCTTTGCTCCTCCTCATCCTCTATTCTCCTCTCCTCTTCTCTCCTGTTGTCTACCCTCCTATTTCCACTTATTCTCTTCCCCCTCTATCCTCTCCCCATACCTCACTCTTCTCATCATTCTCTACTTCTCCTCATCCTGCTCATCCAAAAATATACATGTGATAAAAAATGCATGACTAGGGGAGAAAGAGGAACCATTTAAATAATGGTTGAGATAGAGCCACTTCCACATCTGTCCCTAAAGGTATAACACTTCCACATCTGTCCCTAAAGGTATAACACTTCCACATCTGTCCCTAAAGGATTAACACTTCCACATCTGCCCCTATAGCTATAACACTTCCACATCTGTCCCTAAAGGTTTAACACTTCCACATCTGCCCCTATAGGTATAACACTTCCACATCTGTCCCTAAAGGTTTAACACTTCCACATCTGCCCCTATAGGTATAACACTTCCACATCTGTCCCTAAAGGTATAACACTTCCACATCTGTCCCTAAAGGTATAACACTTCCACATCTGTCCCTAAAGGTTTAACACTTCCACATCTGCCCCTATAGGTATAACACTTCCACATCTGTCTCTAAAGGTATAACACTTCCACATCTGTCCCTAAAGGTATAACACTTCCACATCTGTCCCTAAAGGTTTAACACTTCCACATCTGTCCCTATAGGTATAACACTTCCACATCTGTCCCTAAAGGTATAACACTTCCACATCTGTCCCTAAAGGTATAACACTTCCACATCTGTCCCTAAAGGTTTAACACTTCTACATCTGTCCCTAAAGGTATAACACTTCCACATCTGTCCCTAAAGGTATAACACTTCCACATCTGTCCCTAAAGGTATGGACACGTCCACATCTGTCCCTAAAGGTTTAACACTTCCACATCTGTCCCTAAAGGTATAACACTTCCACATCTGTTCCTAAAGGTATAACACTTCCACATCTGTCCCTAAAGGTTTAACACTTCCACATCTGTCCCTATAGGTATAACACTTCCACATCTGTCCCTAAAGGTATAACACTTCCACATCTGTCCCTAAAGGTATAACACTTCCACATCTGTCCCTAAAGGTTTAACACTTCTACATCTGTCCCTAAAGGTATAACACTTCCACATCTGTCCCTAAAGGTATAACACTTCCACATCTGTCCCTAAAGGTATGGACACGTCCACATCTGTCCCTAAAGGTTTAACACTTCCACATCTGTCCCTAAAGGTTTAACACTTCCACATCTGTCCCTAAAGGTTTAACACTTCCACATCTGTCCCTAAAGGTATAACACTTCCAAAAATCAAATCAAATCAAATGTATTTATATAGCCCTTCTTACATCAGCTGATATCTCGAAGTGCTGTACAGAAACCCAGCCTAAAACCCCAAACAGCAAGCAATGCAGGTGCAGAAGCACGGTGGCTAGGAAAAACTCCCTAGAAAGGCAAAAACCAAGGAAGAAACCTAGAGAGGAACCAGGCTATGAGGGGTGGCCAGTCCTCTTCTGGCTGTGCCGGGTGGAGATTATAACAGAACATGGCCAAGATGTTCAAATGTTCATAGATGACCAGCATGGTCAAATAATAACAATCACAGTAGTTATCGAGGGTGTAGCAAGTCAGCACCTCAGGAGTAAATGTCAGCCAACCTTTCAAAAGACTCCTGAACATCTAATCAAATGCCTACCCAGACTATTTGCATTCCCCCCCCCCCCCCCTCTTCTACACCGCTGCCACTCTCTGTTATCATCTATGCATAGTCACTTTAATAACTCTACCTACATGTACATATTACCTCAACTAACCGGTGCCTCCGCACATTGACTCTGTACAGGTACCCTCTTGTATATAGTCTGTCTATTTTACTGCTGTTCTTTAATTACTTGTTACTTTTATTTCTTATTCTTTTTCATTAAAAAAAATTATTAAACTGCATTGTTGGTTAAGGGGCTCGTAAGCATTTCACTGTAATGTCTACACCTGTAAGGTCTACACCTGTTGTATTCGCCGCATGTGACTCATAAAATCTGAAATAGGATCCATTTGTGATGCACTTCAAGGTTACTTTCATCTCCCGCTGATGTCACCGTAACAACAACGTGGTTCCCACGGAGACTAGGCATCGGTCTGTCTAGGGATCCATTTGGGACGCAGCCTCAGAAGGAGAGGCTGGGCAACAGGTAGGATAACGCTACCAAGTTCTGTTTCCACGGTTACCGTCCACAGCACAGCACCACGGGTTACTAGGCTCACACATGCACGCTTTCACTCTCTCTCTCTCTGTCTCTGTCTCTCTCTCTCTGTCTCTCTCTCTGTCTCTCCCTCTCTGTCTCCCTCTCTGTCTCTCTGTCTGTCTGTCTGTCTGTCTGTCTGTCTGTCTGTCTGTCTGTCTGTCTGTCTCTCTCTCTGTCTCCCTCTTTGTCTGTCTGTCTGTCTCTCTCTCTGTCTCCCTCTCTGTCTCCCTCTCTCAATCAAAAACACTTGCAAGCTCACAGGTGGGGTAGGCTAAATCAATGACAGGCCATTATGCGGGTTGATCTCTGTGTATCTGAAGGTCTATTCATAACTTGGAACCCGGATTCATCTGGAAGCCTCATGTTTAAAGGGTAACTCCATCACTCTCACTCTCCTGTTCATTATCTCCAGCACAATATCAGTGTCTACATCGTGAAAACTGCAGATTTCTACGTTTTGAACGAAAATATATAAAGTACAAAAATTCTGCCTGATGACATCATCAAAAGTTGAAAGTTGAAACATAAAAAAAAGTGTGACTAAGTTAAATTTAAAAAAGTGTGATTTTCCCCACAATAACGTGGGGAAAATACCCTCCCTAAATACCTCTGGCTAGAAACTAGATTTGAAAATCACAGCTTTTCTTACTTTTAATCACAGAGAGGCATTTTCTTAAAAGCTTTCTTCGTATCTGTTTAACCAGATCCTAGAAACATTCACAGTTGAAGTCGGAAGTTTACGTACACTTAGGTTGGAGTCATTAAAACTCGTTTTTCAACCACTCCACACATTTATTGTTAACAAACTATAGTTTTGTCAAGTCGGTTAGGACATCTACTTTGTGCATGACACAAGTCATTTTTCCAACAATTGTTTACAGACAGATTATTTCACTTATAATTCACTGTATCACAATTCCAGTGGATCAGAAGTTTACATACACTAAGTTGACTGTGCCTTTAAATAGCTTGGACAATTCCAGAAAATTATGTCATGGCTTTAGAAGCTTCTGATAGGCTAATTGACATAATTTGAGTCAATTGGAGGTGTACCTGTAGATGTATTTCAAGGTCTACCTTCAAACTCAGTGCCTCTTTGCTTGACATCATGGGAAAATCAAAAGAAATCAGCCAAGACCTCAGAAAAATGATTGTAGACCTCCACAAGTCTGGTTCATCCTTGGGAGCAATTTCCAAACGCCTGAAGGTACCACGTTCATCTGTACAAACAATAGTACGTAAGTAAAGTATCACTAGATAGATAGTCCTGTTGTATCATCGTGACAGGTTACCTGCTGTTCTGCCATCACTAGATAGTTGATGAATAATCATGAATAATGATGATAAATGATGATTACCGTGTGATTAATAATGATCATAAGAAATGGCACTGGGACACAAGAACACGTTTAAATAATAATTTGTCCAACATATAGACCTCCACTACAGCCTTGTGTACGACGGAACGTGTGTCATTCAACAATCACAACATACGATCGGTGTCCTACATGACATAGGCTATGCAATCACACCATACGATCGGTGTCGTACATGACATAGGCTATGCAATCACACCATACGATCGGTGTCGTACATGACATAGGCTATGCAATCACACCATACGATCGGTGTCCTACATGACGTAGGCTATGCAATCACACCATACGATCGGTGTCGTACATGACATAGGCTATGCAATCACACCATACGATCGGTGTCCTACATGACATAGGCTATGCAATCACACCATACGATCGGTGTCGTACATGACGTAGGCTATGCAATCACACCATACGATCGGTGTCCTACATGACATAGGCTATGCAACATCCTCATGTAAAAACAACGTCTCTCTGTATGGATCAACTGATGAGCATAACGTTAGGACAGTTTCCTGTCTCTCGCTGAACGGCCGTTACTCTAGTCCCCCATTGGTATGCAGACTGTCCGGTTGGTTCTTCAGTCACACAGACGAGTGCTCTCAGGATGTAGTGAGAGTGGAAGCTTCACACAGGATTGCAATCAGACAGAAGGAAAAGGTCGAAGAGGAATACGGTCTCCTGCGTCCCAAATGGGACCCTATTCCCTATATAGTGCACTACTTTAGACCAGAGCCCTATGGAACCCTATTCCCTTTATAGTGCACTACTTCTGACCAGAGCCTGTTTGAAATAGGGTACCATTTGGGACTTGAACACTGTTTCCAATGAAAAGGACTGGTTTTGTCTGCATCTGTCTGTTTTCTTTGGGTGTAGAAATCCATACTTTTTCAAATAAAATTTGCTTCAAAAAAGTTTTTTTCTCTAGTTTCTGTTGTTCTGAGATTGCTTCTCGGTGCGAATGTGCCAGGTGAATCTCAGATTAGTTCTCCAAACACTCACCGTCCAATCAAATCTCACAACAGAAAAGGTGGACGTTTCCCTGGTTTGTGTTGTTGGTGGACGTGCAGCTTCTGTTTCCTGTTTCCCTGGTTTGTGTTGTTGGTGGACGTGCAGCTTCTGTTTCCTGTTTCTCTGGGTTTGTGTTGTTGGTGGACGTGCAGCTTCTGTTTCCTGTTTCCCTGGGTTTATGATCCACAGTATTTATGAATCAACTGGCTGATATATTTCAGTTGTACAACTCAAATACTGCATTTTTTAGCTAGACATACTGAGTGACAAAACATTAAGAACACCTTCCTAATATAGAGTTACACCGCCCCCCTTTGCCCTCAGGACAGCCTCAACGGGTCGGAACAGCCTCAACGGGTCGGAACAGCCTCAACGGGTCGGAACAGCCTCAACGGGTCGGAACAGCCTCAACGGGTCGGAACAGCCTCAACGGGTCAGAACAGCCTCAATGGGTCAGAACAGCCTCATCATAGCTTTCACCTGGATTCACCTGGTCAGTCTGTATCATGGAAAGAGCAGGTGTTCTTAATGTTTTGTAGACTCAGTGTATAATGGTGTGATAGCTCTAAAGAATATTTCATACAAAACACCCCGATTTAAATAATGCCGTACAATTATGGACAAAAATAATACATTGAGAGGTATTTGAAACCAAGATCAATTTCCAGTGTCACAGAATTTAATAAATGTTTTATTTAACCTTTGTTTAACTAGGCAAGTCAGTTATGAACAAATTCTTATTTACAATGATGGCCTGAATTGTGGCAATGAATTGTGCTCCGGCTTATTGGACTCCCAGTCACGGCCGGTTGTGATACAGCCTGGAATCGAACCAGGGTCTGTAGTGACGCCTCTAGCACTGAGATGCAGTGCCTTAGACCACTGCGCCACTCGGGAGCCCTTTGTCAGGTAGCAGAACACAGTAGTAGGAAAACCAGCAGCAAGACCTTAGCAGCAAGCCTGTACAGTACAATACATGGGTCAACTCACAAATGGCACCCTATTCCCTATATAGTGCACTACTTTAGACCAGAGCCCTATGGCACCCTATTCCCTATATAGTGCACTACTTTAGACCAGAGCCCTATTCCCTATATAGTGCACTACTATAGACCAGAGCCCTATTCCCTATATAGTGCACTACTTTAGACCAGAGCTCTATGGCACCCTATTCCCTATATAGTGCACTACTGTTGACCAGATGTTTGTGTATCTCTGCTGAAAAGTAATTGTAAATAGGGTGCCATTTGAGTGTCAACCCGTCTCTCAGAGCTGACTGCTGGCGCTGGTTCTCAGGTTGGACCGGGGGAAGGGCAGCAGGTGGTTGTATTTGGGTGTGATGGTGATCAGCCCGTCTCTCAGAGCTGACTGCTGGCGCTGGTTCTCAGGTTGGACCGGGGGAAGGGCAGCAGGTGGTTGTATTTGGGTGTGATGGTGATCAACCCGTCTCTCAGAGCTGACTGCTGGTGCTGGTTCTCAGGTTGGACCGGGGGAAGGGCAGCAGGTGGTTGTATTTGGGTGTGATGGTGATCAACCCGTCTCTCAGAGCTGACTGCTGGTGCTGGTTCTCAGGTTGGACCGGGGGAAGGGCAGCAGGTGGTTGTATTTGGGTGTGATGGTGATCAGCCCGTCTCTCAGAGCTGACTGCTGGCGCTGGTTCTCAGGTTGGACCGGGGGAAGGGCAGCAGGTGGTTGTATTTGGGTGTGATGGTGATGACGGCAGCAGCAGTGTAGGGGTCCAAGGCTACGATACGGTGCAGTGCTGAGCAGCCCTGATGTAGCTCATCAAGGCTCCGGTCTGTGTTCAGGGTCACATCCATCTGACATGACCCCTCCTCTGGGTACAGCTCGTCACCTGGTGAGTGGAGGACGGACACACACACACACACACACACACACACACACACACACACACACACACACACACACACACACGTTAAACAGTGAAACGATCATCCGGCAGTAATATAATATAACTGGTAAGTGGAGGAGACACACCCTTCATGTAAAGGGCACTAGATGACGTGACTAACTAACTACCCTTCATATAAATGTAAACTCTAACCTGGGAGGAGGGATATGTAGTAATCAGACCCTTCATGTAAACACTAACCTGGGAGGAGGGATATGTAGTAATCAGACCCTTCATATAAATGTAAACTCTAACCTGGGAGGAGGGATATGTAGTAATCAGACACTTCATATAAATGTAAACTCTAACCTGGGAGGAGGGATATGTAGTAATCAGACACTTCATATAAATGTAAACTCTAACCTGGGAGGAGGGATATGTAGTAATCAGACACTTCATATAAATGTAAACTCTAACCTGGGAGGAGGGATATGTAGTAATCAGACCCTTCATGTAAACACTAACCTGGGAGGAGTGATATGTAGTAATCAGACCCTTCATGTAAACTCTAACCTGGGAGGAGGGATATGTAGTAATCAGACCCTTCATGTAAACTCTAACCTGGGAGGAGGGATATGTAGTAATCAGACCCTTCATGTAAACACTAACCTGGGAGGAGTGATATGTAGTAATCAGACCCTTCATGTAAACTCTAACCTGGGAGGAGGGATATGTAGTAATCAGACCCTTCATGTAAACTCTAACCTGGGAGGAGGGATATGTAGTAATCAGACCCTTCATGTAAACTCTAACCTGGGAGGAGGGATATGTAGTAATCAGACCCTTCATGTAAACACTAACCTGGGAGGAGGGATATGTAGTAATCAGACCCTTCATGTAAACTCTAACCTGGGAGGAGGGATATGTAGTAATCAGATCCTTCATGTAAACTCTAACCTGGGAGGAGTGATATGTAGTAATCAGACCCTTCATATAAATGTAAACACTAACCTGGGAGGAGGGATATGTAGTAGCTGTCTGACACCATGCGGACAGGGAGCCACTGTTCACAGCCCTCTGAAGCTCTCTGTCTGGAGAAGCTGTGGAGGTCCAGCAGGGAGGGGAACCGGCACATACGGCTGAGATCATAGAACTGTGGAGGGGCTATCCACATCTCTCTGGCCTGGTAGCTGTGGAGGATCTCTGAGGGGGTGGACCACTGAGAGAGGGGAGGAGAGAGAGGGAGGAGGGAGGAGAGAGAGGGAGGAGGGAGAGGGGAGGAGAGAGAGAGAGAGGGAGGGGAGAGGAGAGAGGGAGAGGGGAGGAGGGAGAGGGAGAGGGGAGGAGGGAGAGGGAGAGGGGAGGAGGGAGAGGGAGAGGGGAGGAGGGAGAGGGAGAGGGGAGGAGAGAGAGGGAGAGGGGAGGAGAGAGAGGGGAGGAGGGAGAGGGGAAGAGAGAGGGAGAGGGAGAGGGGAGGAGAGAGAGGGGTTTAGGTTGGACTAAGATTAAATGAACAGTTTAAAACAATTTTATAAACTGATGAATACATCATGAATGAATACATGAGTCGCTTAACACTTTAAACACCACAATAAAACACACTTTCACCCTACTAAGCTGTGGTATCACCTTAAAGTGCACAATTTCCTTCTCGTCTTGTAGGGTGTGAGGTGGTGTTTCTTGCAAGCAGCAAATGTAGAAGGCCGTGTCGTACCTCCGCTGTTTCCCGTACACACCAGTAGGGGTCAGCCAGTTACCCCATTCATGCAGAGCCCAGATGTTAGGTAGACACTCCAGCTCCCTGCACATTCTGATGAAGTTAGAGGGGTTCTCGTTTACCAGCACTCTCCATTTAGCCAATTCACTCTTGTCACAGAGATCGGTTATTCTGGTTAATTCGGGCTGACTGTATCTGTTGTTCTCGATGCTGTTAAGTAAAGTACTCTCTTCCTCTTTAGGCACGACTAGAAGTACACCTGACTCCTCAAACGTTTCCCTCACGGCACAGATTCTAAATGCGACGTCCCCTGGAACGGGAGAACCCAGTTTCTTCCTGTCAGTGGCGAAGATAGGAGGTCTCGTCTCCGGCGGCTGTTTCACAAATCCGAGTCCAAAATTCGGTGAGCGCCGAAAAGATTTAAAAAGATCAAGCCATTCACTTGAGAAATCTGCCGGATCCACCAGACCTCCGGGAAAGACATAAGCATTCGGCATGAAACCACTCGTACCGCTTCGTTTCAACAACAACACTTCATAGTCGAAGGCTAACCTGTCAGGTAGGTTGGAGTGCCCACTGATCGCAGGTGCAGAGGTGCCTTTATCGACACACCTCGTCAAACTATCTACAGGGAGTTTATGTCTCGTACCAGCAGCTAGTATGACCGTCGCAGCCTCCTTCCAGTGTCTCAGAGCCGTATTCATCCTTTGGCCGTTTTATTCTCTCATTTACAATAATGTTATACTGAAGCAAAGTCCACATCAACAATGTCAAACGTTATTGTTTTGATATGTCGTCATACGAGCAGGAAGGTCACGGGCGTAGAAGAAGAACCGTGTTTCCGGTGTGTTCTGTTACTGCGCCACCTACTGTTGTGGATGACTGATCTTACCAAAGCCTCTATCAACGCAGTCCATGATGGTGATTAAAGTGGGGTGAAGGTTCGAGTTCAGGAAAGTGATTGATGTTTGTGGTTAGTATTTTTTGGCAAACAGATACTGTAAACTTTTTATAAGATGACAAATTAATTGATTTGTGGGATTGAATTACAATTGAAGGGTAAACTGTTTTATTCACAAACACAACAACTCACTATCTCCTTTTCAAGTCCAAGAAGAGAAGAGGTTTTGAAACGTTGAATTCAGTAGTATAAATTCTACATTCAGTTTAGAGTGACACGATGACATCACCCAGTAGGCCGTATAAGATGAACTGTGTCCCCAGGTTCAACTGGCCGCTGGTGGACGAGATAGAAGACAGCAAGGGACAAATATGTCTTTTAACTTGTCAAATAACTATTAAAACCATAGATATAGATAATATAGAAACCATAGATATAGATAATATAGAAACCATAGATATAGATAATATAGAAATGCTTGAACAGCGCAAACATGAGGGATTTTAAACAATGTCGAGGACAAATAAAAAGTTTAAAAAATTATGACATCATTATGTTCTCTCTAGTCATGTACAAGAACAGCATATTGTCAGCGTTTCAAATGGCGTCCCGTTCCCTAGGGCCACAGGGTGTGATTTTAGACGCAGGCATTGACCTCCTGTATCCAGTCAATTAGTTTGGGAACCAAATCATGTAGACGGCTGCTGCCAACCAGAGCCTCTGTCTCATTATGAGACAGTACAGTACCTTCATTATGAGACAGTACATTATCTTCATTATGAGACAGTACCTTCATTATGAGACAGTACCTTCATTATGAGACAGTACCTTCATTATGAGACAGTACCTTCATTATGAGACAGTACCTTCATTATGAGACAGTACATTACCTTCATTATGAGACATTATCTTCATTATGAGACAGTACCTTCATTATGAGACAGTACCTTCATTATGAGACATTACCTTCATTATGAGACAGTACATTACCTTCATTATGAGACATTACCTTCATTATGAGACAGTACAGTACCTTCATTATGAGACAGTACCTTCATTATGAGACAGTACAGTACCTTCATTATGAGACATTACCTTCATTATGAGACAGTACCTTCATTATGAGACAGTACATTGCCTTCATTATGAGACATTACCTTCATTATGAGACAGTACCTTCATTATGAGACAGTACATTACCTTCATTATGAGACAGTACCTTCATTATGAGACAGTACCGTACCTTCATTATGAGACATTACCTTCATTATGAGACATTACCTTCATTATGAGACAGTACATAACCTTCATTATGAGACAGTACCTTCATTATGAGACAGTACCTTCATTATGAGACAGTACAGTGTCTTCATTATGAGACAGTACCTTCATTATGAGACAGTACCGTACCTTCATTATGAGACAGTACCTTCATTATGAGACAGTACAGTACCTTCATTATGAGACATTACCTTCATTATGAGACAGTACCTTCATTATGAGACAGTACATTGCCTTCATTATGAGACATTACCTTCATTATGAGACAGTACCTTCATTATGAGACAGTACATTACCTTCATTATGAGACAGTACCTTCATTATGAGACAGTACAGTACCTTCATTATGAGACATTACCTTCATTATGAGACATTACCTTCATTATGAGACAGTACATAACCTTCATTATGAGACAGTACAGTACCTTCATTATGAGACATTACCTAACCTTCATTATGAGACAGTACCTTCATTATGAGACAGTACATAACCTTCATTATGAGACAGTACCTTCATTATGAGACAGTACCTTCATTATGAGACAGTACAGTGTCTTCATTATGAGACAGTACCTTCATTATGAGACAGTACCGTACCTTCATTATGAGACAGTACCTTCATTATGAGACAGTACATTACCTTCATTATGAGACAGTACAGTACCTTCATTATGAGACAGTACAGTACCTTCATTATGAGACAGCACCTTCATTATGAGACAGTACCTTCATTATGAGACATTACCTTCATTATGAGACAGTACAGTACCTTCATTATGAGACAGTACAGTACCTTCATTATGAGACAGTACCTTCATTATGAGACAGTACAGTACCTTCATTATGAGACAGTACCTTCATTATGAGACAGTACCTTCATTATGAGACAGTACCTTCATTATGAGACAGTACCTTCATTATGAGACAGTACCTTCATTATGAGACAGTACAGTACCTTCATTATGAGACAGTACCTTCATTATGAGACAGTACAGTACCTTCATTATGAGACATTACCTTCATTATGAGACAGTACAGTACCTTCATTATGAGACATTACCTTCATTATGAGACAGTACCTTTCATTATGAGACAGTACAGTACCTTCATTATGAGACAGTACAGTACCTTCATTATGAGACAGTACCTTCATTATGAGACAGTACCTTCATTATGAGACAGTACAGTACCTTCATTATGAGACAGTACAGTACCTTCATTATGAGACAGTACCTTCATTATGAGACAGTACAGTACCTTCATTATGAGACAGTACCTTCATTATGAGACAGTACAGTACTTTCATTATGAGACAGTACAGTACCTTCATTATGTGACAGTACCTTCATTATGAGACAGGACAGTACCTTCATTATGATACAGTACAGTTCCTTCATTATGAGACAGTACCTTCATTATGAGACATTACCTTCATTATGTGACAGTACCTTCATTATGAGACAGTACAGTACCTTAATTATGAGACAGTACAGTACCTTCATTATGAGACAGTACCTTCATTATGAGACAGTACAGTACCTTCATTATGAGACAGTACAGTACCTTCATTATGAGACAGCACAGTACCTTCATTATGAGACAGTACAGTACCTTCATTATGAGACAGTACAGTACCTTCATTATGAGACAGTACCTTCATTATGAGACATTACCTTCATTATGAGACATTACCTTCATTATGAGACATTACCTTCGTTATGAGACAGTACCTTCATTATGAGACAGTACCTTCATTATGACACAGTACAGTACCTTCATTATGAGACAGTACTTTCATTATGAGACAGTACATTACCTTCATTATGAGACAGTACAGTACCTTCATTATGAGACAGTACCTTCATTATGAGACATTACCTTCGTTATGAGACAGTACCTTCATTATGAGACAGTACCTTCATTATGACACAGTACAGTACCTTCATTATGAGACAGTACTTTCATTATGAGACAGTACAGTACCTTCATTATGAGACAGTACCTTCATTATGAGACATTACCTTCGTTTTGAGACAGTACCTTCATTATGAGACAGTACCTTCATTATGACACAGTACAGTACCTTCATTATGAGACAGTACCTTCATTATGAGACATTACATTACCTTCATTATGAGACAGTACATTCATTATGAGACAGTACCTTCATTATGAGACAGTACCTTCATTATGAGACAGTACCTTCATTATGAGACAGTACCTTCATTATGAGACAGTACCTTCATTATGAGACAGTACCTTCATTATGAAACAGTACCTTCATTATGAGACAGTACAGTACCTTCATTATGAGACAGTACATTACCTTCATTATGAGACAGTACCTTCATTATGAGACATTACATTACCTTCATTATGAGACAGTACATTCATTATGAGACAGTACCTTCATTATGAGACAGTACCTTCATTATGAGACAGTACCTTCATTATGAGACAGTACCTTCATTATGAGACAGTACCTTCATTATGAGACAGTACCTTCATTATGAGACAGTACAGTACCTTCATTATGAGACAGTACCTTCATTATGAGACAGTACCTTCATTATGAGACAGTACAGTACCTTCATTATGAGACAGTACCTTCATTATGAGACAGTACCTTCATTATGAGACATTACATTACCTTCATTATGAGACAGTACATTCATTATGAGACAGTACCTTCATTATGAGACAGTACCTTCATTATGAGACAGTACCTTCATTATGAGACAGTACCTTCATTATGAGACAGTACCTTCATTATGAAACAGTACCTTCATTATGAGACAGTACAGTACCTTCATTATGAGACAGTACCTTCATTATGAGACAGTACAGTACCTTCATTATGAGACAGTACCTTCATTATGAGACAGTATCTTCATTATGAGACAGTACCTTCATTATGAGACAGTACAGTACCTTCATTATGAGACAGTACCTTCATTATGAGACAGTACAGTACCTTCATTATGAGACAGTACAGTACCTTCATTATGAGACAGTACCTTCATTATGAGACAGTACAGTACCTTCATTATGAGACAGTACCTTCATTATGAGACAGTACCTTCATTATGAGACAGTACAGTACCTTCATTATGAGACATTCAGTGTTTTCTAAGGCTGCGTCTCAAACGGCACCCTATTCCCTATGTAGTGCACTACTTTTGACTAGGGCCTATAGGGTAGTGCACCACATAGGGAATAGGGTACCATTTGGGACGTAGAAAAGACATTTGTCCACATTAGTCAGTTCAGGCTGTTTATTATCTTCCTCTATTCGTTGTTCTCAGGAGGAACGACCTCCATCAGCAGCTGGAGGTACATGGTGATTGGCCCTGCAGGGGAGGGGAGAGGTTAAAGGTCAGATTGGACCAATCATGCTAATTAAAAGGTTCATGATAAATAAATAACCTTAATAAAAAGGTTAATAAAGGTGACATCAGCCCAATCACAGCATGATCTATAGGCTCTGTGACCTTCTGAGTTGAACTCCACAATGACTGGAATTATCTAAAGGGGAAGAGCTCCACTACCCTCACTGAGGAATAAAACCTTTTGATACATAAAAAAGACCCAAGTTGCAGAAGATAATAGTGTCTGCTTCCCAAATGGCACCCTATACCCTATATTATAGTGCACTACCTTTCACCAGGGCCCATAGGGTAGTGCACTACACAGGTAATAGGATGCTATTTGGGACACAGGGAGTGTTGTCTTCAAGTGCACTACAAAGGGAATAAGGGTCCATTTTGGGATAAAGGCTCTCTCAAACACTCCAGTGTCAACAACTCTGAGCGGTGGGTAGTGACTCACTCATGACCCTGCGTGTCCAGCTGAACTTGCGGTGTACGAAGGGGAAGTAGAGCAGCAGACCGCTGAGGATGAAGATGGTACAGTAGAGATACTCCAGCTCTGGCTTGTCTATGATAGGTGCTAGGACCAGGTAGCAGGACACTATCACCACCAGCACTGCTATGGGCATGGGACACTGTTGGGGGACAACCAGGACATAACCACTTGTCAGTCTCACAGGAGGGATTCTGGGACAGTATTGCTCTAAAAACAGGTTTAAGGGACTCTGGGATTCAGACAAACATCAAAGCGGTTACCACCCCACTTGCTGTGGTAACCAGCTGAGGGATGTGGCTGGAGA
The DNA here is from genome assembly GCF_029448725.1 of Salvelinus fontinalis. NCBI lineage: Eukaryota > Metazoa > Chordata > Actinopteri > Salmoniformes > Salmonidae > Salvelinus > Salvelinus fontinalis. The sequence continues at coordinate 349,382 of NW_026600322.1, forward strand.
AATGTAACCACTCTAATTTATAGACAGAGCTAATGGATACAAGGACTGACCATCCATGAGCTCAACATGATGGTTGTAACTATGTTCTTCCAATAGCCAAGAGATGAACAGGACTTGGATGTATGGCAATGTGAATCTAGTCTTACCTTGACGGGTCTCTCGAGATCCTTCCTGGTGAAGCGCATGACGATGAGAGCGAGAGCTGTGAGGCCGTAGAAACCCCACAGGGCGAAACTGAAGAAGTTGATCAGGGTGTTGATGTCTGCTGGGATAATGTAGAATACGGCCAGAATACCCTACAATCACAACAACAGGGTAAACTGAAGTAGTTGATCAGGGTGTTGATGTCTGCTGGGATAATGTAGAGTACTGCCAGAATACCCTACAATCACAACAACAACGACAGAGGTGACTCACCACCTGGATTTGGTCTTATCTAACAAAATGTAAAATGGTGTTTTTTTTATTTTTTTTTACATTGGATAAAAGTAGAGACTCAGAGCTACAAAATGGTATATCATACACTGCATTTGAGGCACAATGGGAAAGTAATTCTGCTTTTTAAGTTGATCAACTTGCCAAAGTGTTTTATACTGCTCTCCAAAACATTGCTGGCCTGAATTTAGCAGGGAGATCAGTGGGAATAAGTTGTGATGGACTACTTTCTGCACACGGTCAGTATGAACCGGAGTGACTTGACGACGCGCCGGCCAAACAAGCTGTACGAACACAACAGAGTTAAAGGGGTTCCAGTCTGCCGTGAATCCTTCAGCCACGGATAAGAGAAGCTACATTTTCAGATATCATTAAGTTTCACATCTTGTCAGAAAGTCGTTTTTTCATTGTAAGTTTTAAAGCGTACCGTTAGCTAGCGAACGTTAGCTTGCTGGCTCGCTACCTAACATTACGTGTATGATCTGTTTCCTTGTTTACTACCTGACTCACTCTGTTTAGCGAATCATGTGAATCGTTAAAGAGATAGGTGGGGCTGTGACTTGAGAGGGTGGGAACGATGCTGAATGGGTGGAGACAAAGAGGAACTCTCCAGTAGGTGCCAAAACATTCAAGGGTCATTTTCTCAAAAGTGTGGTTACAAGTTAATCACATTTCAAAGCAGAATTACTTTCCCATTATTCCTCAACTGCAGTGTATGATATACCATGTTGTAGCTCGGAGTCTCTACTTCTATTCGAAGTAAAAAACACCATTTCAAATGTTGCTACTTGAGACCGAATCGAGGTGGTCGGTCACATTTAAGGAACTTGACAAAGTGGTATTACTTCAACAGAACGTTTCCTAAAAGTTCAAATATGGTTACATTTCATTTACATTTTGGTAATGTTCTAGGAACGTTCTCCAACTGGTTTGACATTGGGAATGTTCGAGGAACGTTCTCCAACTGGTTTGACATTGGGAATGTTCTAGGAACATTCTCCAACTGGGTTGACATTGGGAATGTTCTAGGAACATTCTCCAACTGGGTTGACATTGGGAATGTTCTAGGAACGTTCTCCAACTGGGTTGACATTGGGAATGTTTTAGGAATGTTCTCCAACTGGTTTGACAATGGTAATGTTCTAGGAACGTAACATAATAAAACATTCTCAGAACCTCCCTGGAACCAGAGTAAAACATTCTCAGAACCTCCCTGGAACCAGAGTAAAACATGCTCAGAACCTCCCTGGAACCAGAGTAAAACATTCTCAGAACCTCCCTGGAACCAGAGTAAAACATGCTCAGAACCTCCCTGGAACCAGAGTAAAACATTCTCAGAACCTCCCTTCAAACTAAAAATGTACGTTCCCAGAACTGTTATAATTTTCACTTCCGTTCCCCGAACCTTGAAAAACATTCAGTTTTACCGGTCAAGAAACGTATAGCTTCGTTCCCAGCACAAATGGGGAAACCAAAAACGTATGCTCTGACAACGTCCAAGGAATAAAATGTGCTAGCTGGGGTGGATCTGAAAACAAACTGAATTTCACATAAAAACCTTTAAACTAATAGAAATAAAAACTAATTTAAAAACATAAAACTATAATATCCTTGGTGTTCCGTCTCCTTATTAACACACACAGGACTTAACATTCAGTCATGTCATGGTCATCTTGGCTATTAGAGTAGACAAAGTTACAGTACAATGAGCTGGGTAGAGTTGTAATGAGCTGGTTAGAGTTGTAATGAGCTGGGTAGAGTTGTAATGAGCTGGGTAGAGTTGTAATGAGCTGGTTAGAGTTGTAATGAGCTGGGTAGAGTTGTAATGAGCTGGGTAGAGTTGTAATGAGCTGGGTAGAGTTGTAATGAGCTGGGTAGAGTTGTAATGAGCTGGTTAGAGTTGTAATGAGCTGGGTAGAGTTGTAATGAGCTGGGTAGAGTTGTAATGAGCTGGGTAGAGTTGTAATGAGCTGGGTAGAGTTGTAATGAGCTGGTTAGAGTTGTAATGAGCTGGGTAGAGTTGTAATGAGCTGGGTAGAGTTGTAATGAGCTGGGTAGAGTTGTAATGAGCTGGGTAGAGTTGTAATGAGCTGGGTAGAGTTGTAATGAGCTGGGTAGAGTTGTAATGAGCTGGGTAGAGTTGTAATGAGCTGGGTAGAGTTGTAATGAGCTGGGTAGAGTTGTAATGAGCTGGGTAGAGTTGTAATATCTCAGACTTACATTGAAGATGAGGGCGGGGGAAGGAGTGAGACGCTTCAGACTGATATAGGACAAGATCTTTACCATGTGACCCTCTCTTCCTGCCACATAGGTCAGCCTGAGGTGGGACAGAGCACAAACACGTTAGTTCAACGTAATATTGGCAATATGTTTTAACACTTTGTGACAACTGCTGATATAAAACAGGCTTTATAAAATACATTTTGTTTGATTAAATTTGATTAGCAAAAAAACCGTCTTCCTGAAGTTGTCCCTTTACCTGCCGGCAGTGAAGCAGCTCCCATTGGCCGCCCCGAAGGTGGAGAAGATGACAAACAGAGGGACTACCCACGACAGGGGGTACAGCACTCTGTCACCAAAAGTCTAAGGGGCACAAACAAGTCCCTCCGAGGAGACGGGGGGGATACAATAAATAAAATGTAATTGTTTGTTGTTGAAAAGGCATCTTGTTCTTGTTAAGGGAGATATGATGAGTCAAACCAATGGCTTCCTCTGTCTCCGTCCCTCTCTATCTCCATGACGACCCTCTTACCACAGCGACAGCGGGAGACTGCAGTAGTTCCGTAGCGGTCATGGCACTGAAGTATGCAATGTTGACCAGCACATAGCACACAGACACCAAGGGAATACCAATGATAATGGCCAGGGGAAGGTTTCTGTTAGAGAGAGAGAGAGAGAGAGAGAGAGAGAGACAGAGAGAGAGAGAGAGAGACAGAGAGAGAGAGAGAGAGAGAGAGAGACAGAGAGAGAGAGAGAGAGAGAGAGAGAGAGAGACAGAGAGACAGAGAGAGACAGAGAGAGAGAGAGAGAGAGAGAGAGAGAGAGAGAGAGAGAGAGTGAGAGAGAGAGAGAGAGAGAGAGAGAGAGAGAGAGAGAGAGAGAGAGACAGAGAGACAGAGAGAGAGAGAGAGACATAGAGAGACATAGAGAGACAGAGAGAGACACAGAGAGATTATATATATATATATATATAGAGAGAGAGAGAGAGAGAGAGAGAGAGAGAGAGACAGAGAGAGAGAGAGAGAGAGAGAGAGAGAGAGAGAGACACACAGAGAGACAGAGAGATTATATATATATATATATATAGAGAGAGAGAGAGAGAGAGAGAGAGAGAGAGAGAGAGAGAGAGACAGAGAGAGAGAGAGAGAGAGAGAGAGAGAGAGAGAGACACACAGAGAGACAGAGAGAGACACAGAGAGATTATATATATATATATATATATAGAGAGAGAGAGAGAGAGAGAGAGAGAGAGAGAGAGACAGAGAGAGAGAGAGAGAGAGAGAGAGAGAGAGAGAGAGAGACACACAGAGAGACAGAGAGAGACACAGAGAGATTATATATATATATATATATATAGAGAGAGAGAGAGAGAGAGAGAGAGAGAGAGAGAGACACAGTGAGAGACAGAGAGAGACACAGAGAGATTATATATATATATATATATAGAGAGAGAGAGAGAGAGAGAGAGAGAGAGAGAGAGAGACACAGTGAGACAGAGAGAGACACAGAGAGAGAGAGAGAGAGACACAGAGAGATTATATATATATATATAGAGAGAGAGAGAGAGAGAGAGAGAGAGAGAGAGAGAGAGAGAGAGAGTGTTAGTGTGAGATAGAGAGACTACAACCAACACATGGTACACAGACACCAGTGTTAGAGGATCATGTAGCACACAGATGGAGAGAGAGACAGAGAGTTGAGAAATCTCTTGTTATCGTCCAACCAGTAAAGGCAGTGGTGAGTGAATGCCAAGAGAAGCCAAGCTTCCACGAAAATCAGACCAATAAAACAAATACAACTATTAAACAATTTATCTTTTGTCTCTGTGTTTTCATAATTTTCCTTCAATTCTGAAGTGGCTGAATCAATCTCATCAGAGAAATCATAAGAGCGAGGGAAACAGCGCCCCTCTGTCTCAGTATGTGTAGCAGATATATCTGATGCTGTCTGGCCAAAATGAGTATGACATGTTGCTGCCGTAGCATTTGATTGACAGATGCCAGCGAGCATTTGACCTCCCTTGATATTTAAAAAATAATAATAATTAGCCAATCAGCGTTGAGATGAGCTCAACTGTGGGTAGTTCTGGTGCACCAAAACCACCCCACAAGGGAGGCCACTGGATTTGGCTTCACACCAATCAAATCACATCCTAGGCAAAACGTCATCATTGTCAGAAAAACGTGTCTGTTTCTGGTCTGCTTGTGTTGATGCAGTAGCTAGCTAGCTAAATCAACCCTTTCCTAAACCATGGATGGATGGACACGGATATTCCCCAGTGATATTACCCACGCTTGGCTTCCCCAGTGATATTACCCACGCACTGCTACTAGTGTTAGTCACTTTGGAGTCTCTGATGAATGACAGTGGAAATCCAGGATGGATGGACACGGAGAATTGGACTTGTGGTTTTAACTTAATTGTCTGTACAGGCCATTGTTTATAACAGCGATTTTGATCGAGCCATAAATGTCCACCACTGGCCTGAGACAATTGATGTTCAATATGTAGCCTAGGTATAGTAGGCTCACGTTAACTAGCTAAATAACTTAGCTGGTTCATTGTTGCCCCGCGAGGAAGCTAGTCTAGTATGTATTTTAGCCAGGTAACCTAGTCTACAAACTAAAAGCGTGTACTTCTCTCTGACAGAGTCATAGACCGTGTTGCGAACATGAAAGAGAGGAGGACGGCACTGGTCTGTTAAACTAGTCTACAAATAGGGTGAGTCAACAAGTTTTTTCATACTTGCACACACAAGTACCACGGACAGCCACATGATATTTAGCTATGTTGATTGGACTAAATTGTTTATGGTATGGTTAGGTTTGTTAAGACTAAGCTTATTATGGCCCAGGTGATTTGATGATGTTTAAATGGTGCAGGAATAGCAGAAGCAGTGGTCCTGTTGTCTTTGTTCTGACTTGTGGTAACTGCGGTTCGAAAATCACTAGTTTAGTAAACTGTCGTAAACATTAACTTGCTTGACCGTGCTGCAGGTCATGTAACTGTTTGTGCGTCCCAAATGGCTTCCTTACATAATGCACTACTGTTGACCAGGGCCCATAGGGTAGTAGTGCACTACTGTTGACCAGGGCCCATAGGGTAGTAGTGCACTACTGTTGACCAGGGCCCATAGGGTAGTAGTGCACTACTTTAGACCAGGGCCCATAGGGTAGTAGTGCACTACTGTTGACCAGGGCCCATAGGGTAGTAGTGCACTACTGTTGACCAGGGCCCATAGGGTAGAAGTGCACTACTGTTGACCAGGGCCCATAGGGTAGTAGTGCACTACTGTTGACCAGGGCCCATAGGGTAGTAGTGCACTACTGTTGACCAGGGCCCATAGGGTAGTAGTGCACTACTGTTGACCAGGGCCCATAGGGTAGTAGTGCACTACTGTTGACCAGGGCCCATAGGGTAGTAGTGCACTACTGTTGACCAGGGCCCATAGGGTAGTAGTGCACTACTGTTGACCAGGGCCCATAGGGTAGTAGTGCACTACTGTTGACCAGGGCCCATAGGGTAGAAGTGCACTACTGTTGACCAGGGCCCATAGGGTAGTAGTGCACTACTGTTGACCAGGGCCCATAGGGTAGTAGTGCACTACTGTTGACCAGGGCCCATAGGGTAGTAGTGCACTACTGTTGACCAGGGCCCATAGGGTAGTAGTGCACTACTGTTGACCAGGGCCCATAGGGTAGTAGTGCACTACTGTTGACCAGGGCCCATAGGGTAGTAGTGCACTACTGTTGACCAGGGCCCATAGGGTAGTAGTGCACTACTGTTGACCAGGGCCCATAGGGTAGTAGTGCACTACTGTTGACCAGGGCCCATAGGGTAGTAGTGCACTACTGTTGACCAGGGCCCATAGGGTAGTAGTGCACTACTGTTGACCAGGGCCCATAGGGTAGTAGTGCACTACTGTTGACCAGGGCCCATAGGGTAGTAGTGCACTACTGTTGACCAGGGCCCATAGGGTAGTAGTGCACTACTGTTGACCAGGGCCCATAGGGTAGTAGTGCACTACTGTTGACCAGGGCCCATAGGGTAGTAGTGCACTACTGTTGACCAGGGCCCATCGTGGAACAGGGAGCCATTTTGGACGCACCCTAAATGTCAGTTGTATGGACACTCACCTGTTTGGGTTTTTCAGCTCCTCTGTTATAAAGTTCAGCTGATTCCTGAGAGACAAAACATGTTAATAGAACCACGTTTTAACAGGTTGGGTCGACATTCAAAACAGGAATCTCAAAACCATAAAACTGTTTTATTGAGGAAGTGATAAGAACAGAGAGATAGGATACATCTCCAATGGTACCCGATCCCCTACTTAGTGGACTACTTTCGACTAGAGCACTATGGGCCCTGACTAGAGCGCTATGGGCCCCCTTGACTAGAGCGCCACGGGCCCCCCTGACTAGAGCGCTATGGGCCCCCCTGACTAGAGCGCTACGGGCCCCCCTGACTAGAGCGCTATGGGCCCCCCTGACTAGAGCGCTACGGGCCCCCTTGACTAGAGCGCCACGGGCCCCCCTGACTAGAGCGCTATGGGCCCCCCTGACTAGAGCGCTACGGGCCCCCCTGACTAGAGCGCTACGGGCCCCCCTGACTAGAGCGCTATGGGCCCCCTTGACTAGAGCGCTACGGGCCCCCCTGACTAGAGCGCTATGGGCCCCCCTGACTAGAGCGCTACGGGCCCCCCTGACTAGAGCGCTATGGGCCCCCCTGTCTAAATCGCTATGGGCCCCCTTGACTAGAGCGCAACGGGCCCCCCTGACTAGAGCACAATGGGCCCTGACTAGAGCGCCACGGGCCCCCCTGACTAGAGCGCAACGGGCCCCCCTGACTAGAGCACTATGGGCCCTGACTAGAGCGCCACGGGCCCCCCTGACTAGAGCACTATGGGCCCTGCCTAGACCGCCACGGGCCCCTCTGACTAGAGCGAGAGCGCTATGGGCCCCCCTGACTAGAGCGCTACGGGCCCCCCTGACTAGAGCGTAACGGGCCCCCCTGACTAGAGCGCAACGGGCCCCCCTGACTAGAGCGCTACGGGCCCCCCTGACTAGAGCGCTACGGGCCCCCCTGACTAGAGCGCTACGGGCCCCCCTGACTAGAGCGCTATGGGCCCCCCTGACTAGAGCGCTATGGGCCCCCCTGACTAGAGCGCTACGGGCCCCCCTGACTAGAGCGCTACGGGCCCCCTTGACTAGAGCGCTACGGGCCCCCCTGACTAGAGCGCTATGGGCCCCCCTGACTAGAGCGCTACGGGCCCCCCTGACTAGAGCGCTACGGGCCCCCCTGACTAGAGCGCTACGGGCCCCCCTGACTAGAGCGCTACGGACCCCCCTGACTAGAGCGCTATGGGCCCCCTTGACTAGAGCGCTACGGGCCCCCCTGACTAGAGCGCTACGGGCCCCCCTGACTAGAGCACTACGGGCCCCCCTGACTAGAGCGCTACGGGCCCCCCTGACTAGAGCGCTACGGGCCCCCCTGACTAGAGCACTACGGGCCCCCCTGACTAGAGCACTACGGGCCCCCCTGACTAGAGCGCTACGGGCCCCCCTGACTAGAGCGCTACGGACCCCCCTGACTAGAGCGCTACGGGCCCCCTTGACTAGAGCGCTACGGGCCCCCCTGACTAGAGCGCTACGGGCCCCCCTGACTAGAGCGCTACGGTCCCCCCTGACTATAGCGCTACGGGCCCCCCTGACTATAGCGCTACGGGCCCCCCTGACTAGAGCGCTACGGGCCCCCCTGACTATAGCGCTATGGGCCCCGCTGACTAGAGCGCTATGGGCCCCCCTGACTAGAGCGCTACGGGCCCCCCTGACTAGAGCGCTACGGGCCCCCCTGACTAGAGCGCTACGGGCCCCCCTGACTAGAGCTCTACGGGCCCCCCTGACTAGAGCTCTACGGGCCCCCCTGACTAGAGCGCTACGGGCCCCCCTGACTAGAGCGCTACGGGCCCCCCTGACTAGAGCTCTACGGGCCCCCCTGACTAGAGCTCTACGGGCCCCCCTGACTAGAGCTCTACGGGCCCCCCTGACTAGAGCGCTATGGGCCCCCCTGACTAGAGCGCTACGGGCCCCCCTGACTAGAGCTCTACGGGCCCCCCTGACTAGAGCGCTATGGACCCCCCTGACTAGAGCGCTACGGGCCCCCCTGACTAGAGCGCTACGGGCCCCCCTGACTAGAGCGATACGGGCCCCCCTGACTAGAGCGCTACGGGCCCCCCTGACTAGAGCGCTACGGGCCCCCCTGACTAGAGCGATACGGGCCCCCCTGACTAGAGCGCTACGGACCCCCCTGACTAGAGCGCTACGGGCCCCCCTGACTAGAGCGCTACGGGCCCCCCTGACTAGAGCACTACGGGCCCCCCCTGACTAGAGCACTACGGGCCCTGACTAGAGAACTACGGGCCCCCCTGACTAGAGCACTACGGGCCCTGACTAGAGCAATACGGGCCCCCCTGACTAGAGCACTACGGGCCCTGGTCAAAGTAGTGACCTATATAGGAAGTAGGGTGCCATCTGGGATGCAGGTGTAGTCTTACCACCCATCGTAGGCCCAGAGCCCGTTGTAAAACGCCAGTCCAATGGATCCAAAGGAGGTTGAGGCTCCTTCAAATGGGTTGGACAGATTCTCAGTGTTTCCTGGACACAAATGTGACAGTATATACATTTGAATATTCATTCTTTTGACCAGGGCCCATAGGGTGTACCCAAAAGTACTACAGTATAGAGTGATATTTGAAACTTCCACATGATAATACAGGGTACTGGAATAGATGGCAAAGTTTTCATCCCAAATGGTACCCTATTCTATACAGAAGTGCCCTACTTTTGACCAGGATCCACAGGGCTCTGAGGGATATATATACGGGGCGGCAGGGTAGCCTAGTGGTTAGAGCGTTGGACTAGTAACCGAAAGGTTGCAAGATCGAATCCCCGAGTTGACAAGGTAATAATCTGTTGTTCTGGCCCCTGAACAAGTCAGCTAACCCACTGTTCTTAGGCCGTCATTGAAAATAAGAATTTGTTCTTGACTGACTTACCTAGTTAAATAAAGGTAAAATAAAATAAATATAAATATAGGGCTCTGAGGGATGTCTGGGTTCTGGGGGCTCTTACTATAAAGGGAATAGGGTAGATCACTATATAGGGAATAGGGTAGACAACTATATAGGGAATAGGGTGCCATTTGGTAGACAGACAGAATGTGTAAAGTACCAACCTTGTGCCAAGAGGACGATGCCCGCCACTATGATGACCAGGATGATGAGAAGCTTGGCTGCAGTGAAGAAGTTCTGGACATAGCTGGCTAGCTTCACACTGAGACAGTTCACCGACACTATCAGAACTGGAGGAGGAGGAAGGGGAGGAAGAGGAAGGAAGGAGAGGAGGAATATTTTTATTAATCCATACGAGACAGAAGTTGGTCCTCTGCTGTAGTCAATCCCTCCGACACACACACACACACACAGAGACACACACACACACACACACACACACACACACACGTGTATGAGGCTAGAACAATGGGCAGCTACTAGTGTAGTGCCTGGGGAGTTTAGGGGTTAAGAGTCTGGTGAGGAGTTTAGGGGTTAAGAGTCTGGTGAGCAGTTTAGGGGTTAAGAGTCTGGTGAGCATTTTAGGGGTTAAGAGTCTGGTGAGCAGTTTAGGGGTTAAGAGTCTGGTGAACAGTTTAGGGGTTAAGAGTCTGGTGAACAGTTTAGGGGTTAAGAGTCTGGTGAGCAGTTTAGGGGTTAAGAGTCTGGTGAGCAGTTTAGGGGTTAAGAGTCTGGTGAACAGTCTAGGGGTTAAGAGTCTAGTGAGGAGTTTAGGGGTTAAGAGTCTAGTGAGGAGTTTAGGGGTTAAGAGTCTGGTGAGCAGTTTAGGGGTTAAGAGTCTGGTGAGCAGTTTAGGGGTTAAGAGTCTGGTGAGCAGTTTAGGGGTTAAGAGTCTGGGGAGCAGTTTAGGGGTTAAGAGTCTGGGGAGCAGTTTAGGGGTTAAGAGTCTGGGGAGCAGTTTAGGGGTTAAGAGTCTGGTGAACAGTTTAGGGATTAAGAGTCTGGTGAGCAGTTTAGGGGTTAAGAGTCTAGTGAGGAGTTTAGGGGTTAAGAGTCTGGTGAGCAGTTTAGGGGTTAAGAGTCTGGTGAGCAGTTTAGGGGTTAAGAGTCTGGGGAGCAGTTTAGGGGTTAAGAGTCTGGGGAGCAGTTTAGGGGTTAAGAGTCTGGTGAGCAGTTTAGGGGTTAAGAGTCTGGTGAACAGTTTAGGGGTTAATAGTCTGGTGAACAGTTTAGGGGTTAAGAGTCTGGTGAGCAGTTTAGGGGTTAAGAGTCTGGTGAGCAGTTTAGGGGTTAAGAGTCTGGGGAGCAGTTTAGGGGTTAAGAGTCTGGGGAGCAGTTTAGGGGTTAAGAGTCTGGTGAGCAGTTTAGGGGTTAAGAGTCTGGTGAACAGTTTAGGGGTTAATAGTCTGGTGAACAGTTTAGGGAATAATAGTCTGGTGAACAGTTTAGGGGTTAAGAGTCTGGGGAGCAGTTTAGGGGTTAAGAGTCTGGTGAACAGTTTAGGGATTAAGAGTCTGGTGAGCAGTTTAGGGGTTAAGAGTCTAGTGAGGAGTTTAGGGGTTAAGAGTCTGGTGAGCAGTTTAGGGGTTAAGAGTCTGGTGAGCAGTTTAGGGGTTAAGAGTCTGGGGAGCAGTTTAGGGGTTAAGAGTCTGGTGAGCAGTTTAGGGGTTAAGAGTCTGGGGAGCAGTTTAGGGGTTAAAAGTCTGGTGAACAGTTTAGGGATTAAGAGTCTGGTGAGCAGTTTAGGGGTTAAGAGTCTAGTGAGGAGTTTAGGGGTTAAGAGTCTGGTGAGCAGTTTAGGGGTTAAGAGTCTGGTGAGCAGTTTAGGGGTTAAGAGTCTGGGGAGCAGTTTAGGGGTTAAGAGTCTGGGGAGCAGTTTAGGGGTTAAGAGTCTGGTGAGCAGTTTAGGGGTTAAGAGTCTGGTGAACAGTTTAGGGGTTAATAGTCTGGTGAACAGTTTAGGGGTTAAGAGTCTGGGGAGCAGTTTAGGGGTTAAGAGTGGTGAGCAGTTTAGGGGTTAAGAGTCTGGTGAGCAGTTTAGGGGTTAAGAGTCTGGTGAGCAGTTTAGGGGTTAAGAGTCTGGTGAGCAGTTTAGGGGTTAAGAGTCTGGTGAGCAGTTTAGGGGTTAAGAGTCTGGTGAGCAGTTTAGGGGTTAAGAGTCTGGGGAGCAGTTTAGGGATTAAGAGTCTGGTGAACAGTTTAGGGATTAAGAGTCTGGTGAGCAGTTTAGGGGTTAAGAGTCTGGTGAGCAGTTTAGGGGTTAAGAGTCTGGGGAGCAGTTTAGGGGTTAAGAGTCTGGTGAACAGTTTAGGGGTTAAGAGTCTGGTGAACAGTTTAGGGGTTAAGAGTCTGGTGAGCAGTTTAGGGGTTAAGAGTCTGGTGAGCAGTTTAGGGGTTAAGAGTCTGGTGAGCAGTTTAGGGGTTAAGAGTCTGGGGAGTAGTTTAGGGGTTAAGAGTCTGGTGAGCAGTTTAGGGGTTAAGAGTCTGGTGAGGAGTTTAGGGGTTAAGAGTCTGGGGAGTAGTTTAGGGGTTAAGAGTCTGGTGAACAGTTTAGGGGTTAAGAGTCTGGGGAGCAGTTTAGGGATTAAGAGTCTGGTGAACAGTTTAGGGATTAAGAGTCTGGTGAGCAGTTTAGGGGTTAAGAGTCTGGTGAGCAGTTTAGGGGTTAAGAGTCTGGGGAGCAGTTTAGGGGTTAAGAGTCTGGTGAACAGTTTAGGGGTTAAGAGTCTGGGGAGCAGTTTAGGGATTAAGAGTCTGGTGAACAGTTTAGGGATTAAGAGTCTGGTGAGCAGTTTAGGGGTTAAGAGTCTGGTGAGCAGTTTAGGGGTTAAGAGTCTGGGGAGCAGTTTAGGGGTTAAGAGTCTGGTGAACAGTTTAGGGGTTAAGAGTCTGGTGAGCAGTTTAGGGGTTAAGAGTCTGGTGAACAGTTTAGGGGTTAAGAGTCTGGGGAGCAGTTTAGGGATTAAGAGTCTGGTGAACAGTTTAGGGATTAAGAGTCTGGTGAGCAGTTTAGGGGTTAAGAGTCTGGTGAGCAGTTTAGGGGTTAAGAGTCTGGGGAGCAGTTTAGGGGTTAAGAGTCTGGTGAACAGTTTAGGGGTTAAGAGTCTGGGGAGCAGTTTAGGGGTTAAGAGTCTGGTGAACAGTTTAGGGGTTAAGAGTCTGGGGAGTAGTTTAGGGGTTAAGAGTCTGGTGAACAGTTTAGGGGTTAAGAGTCTGGGGAGCAGTTTAGGGATTAAGAGTCTGGTGAACAGTTTAGGGATTAAGAGTCTGGTGAGCAGTTTAGGGGTTAAGAGTCTGGTGAGCAGTTTAGGGGTTAAGAGTCTGGGGAGCAGTTTAGGGGTTAAGAGTCTGGTGAACAGTTTAGGGGTTAAGAGTCTGGTGAGCAGTTTAGGGGTTAAGAGTCTGGTGAACAGTTTAGGGGTTAAGAGTCTGGTGAGCAGTTTAGGGATTAAGAGTCTGGTGAACAGTTTAGGGATTAAGAGTCTGGGGAGCAGTTTAGGGGTTAAGAGTCTGGTGAGCAGTTTAGGGGTTAAGAGTCTGGTGAGCAGTTTAGGGGTTAAGAGTCTGGTGAGCAGTTTAGGGGTTAAGAGTCTGGTGAACAGTTTAGGGGTTAAGAGTCTGGTGAGCAGTTTAGGGGTTAAGAGTCTGGTGAACAGTCTAGGGGTTAAGAGTCTGGTGAGCAGTTTAGGGGTTAAGAGTCTGGTGAGCAGTTTAGGGGTTAAGAGTCTGGTGAGCAGTTTAGGGGTTAAGAGTCTGGTGAGCAGTTTAGGGGTTAAGAGTCTGGTGAGCAGTTTAGGGGTTAAGAGTCTGGTGAACAGTCTAGGGGTTAAGAGTCTGGTGAGCAGTTTAGGGGTTAAGAGTCTGGTGAGCAGTTTAGGGGTTAAGAGTCTGGTGAGCAGTTTAGGGGTTAAGAGTCTGGTGAGCAGTTTAGGGGTTAAGAGTCTGGTGAGCAGTTTAGGGGTTAAGAGTCTGGTGAGCAGTTTAGGGGTTAAGAGTCTGGGGAGTAGTTTAGGGGTTAAGAGTCTGGTGAGCAGTTTAGGGGTTAAGAGTCTGGTAAACAGTTTAGGGGTTAAGAGTCTGGTGAGCAGTTTAGGTGTTAAAAGTCTGGTGAACAGTTTAGGGGTTAAGAGTCTGGTGAACAGTTTAGGTGTTAAGAGTCTGGTGAACAGTCTAGGGGTTAAGAGTCTGGTGAACAGTTTAGGGGTTAAGAGTCTGGTGAACAGTTTAGGGTTTAAGAGTCTGGTGAACAGTTTAGGGTTTAAGAGTCTGGTGAGCAGTTTAGGGGTTAAGAGCCTGGTGAACAGTTTAGGGTTTAAGAGTCTGGTGAGCAGTTTAGGGCTTAAGAGTCTGGTGAACAGTTTAGGGGTTAAGAGTCTGGTGAACAGTTTAGGGTTTAAGAGTCTGGTGAACAGTTTAGGGTTTAAGAGTCTGGTGAACAGTTTAGGGTTTAAGAGTCTGGTGAGCAGTTTAGGGGTTAAGAGCCTGGTGAGCAGTTTAGGGGTTAAGAGCCTGGTGAACAGTTTAGGGGTTAAGAGTCTGGTGAACAGTTTAGGGGTTAAGAGTCTGGTGAACAGTTTAGGGGTTAAGAGTCTGGTGAACAGTTTAGGGGTTAAGAGTCTGGTGAACAGTTTAGGGGTTAAGAGTCTGGTGAGCAGTTTAGGGGTTAAGAGCCTGGTGAACAGTTTAGGGTTTAAGAGCCTGGTGAACAGTTTAGGGGTTAAGAGTCTGGTGAGGAGTCTAGGGGTTAAGAGTCTGGTGAGCAGTTTAGGGGTTAAGAGTCTGGTGAGCAGTTTAGGGGTAAAGAGTCTGGTGAACAGTTTAGGGGTTAAGAGTCTGGTGAACAGTTTAGGGGTTAAGAGCCTGGTGAACAGTTTAGGGTTTAAGAGCCTGGTGAACAGTTTAGGGGTTAAGAGTCTGGTGAGCAGTTTAGGGGTTAAGAGCCTGGTGAACAGTTTAGGGTTTAAGAGCCTGGTGAACAGTTTAGGGGTTAAGAGTCTGGTGAGGAGTCTAGGGGTTAAGAGTCTGGTGAGCAGTTTAGGGGTTAAGAGTCTGGTGAGCAGTTTAGGGGTAAAGAGTCTGGTGAACAGTTTAGGGGTTAAGAGTCTGGTGAACAGTTTAGGGGTTAAGAGCCTGGTGAACAGTTTAGGGTTTAAGAGCCTGGTGAACAGTTTAGGGGTTAAGAGTCTGGTGAGGAGTCTAGGGGTTAAGAGTCTGGTGAGCAGTTTAGGGGTTAAGAGTCTGGTGAGCAGTTTAGGGGTTAAGAGTCTGGGGAGCAGTTTAGGGGTTAAGAGTCTGGTGAACAGTTTAGGGGTTAAGAGTCTGGTGATCAGTTTAGGGGTTAAGAGTCTGGTGAGCAGTTTAGGGGTTAAGAGTCTGGTGAGCAGTTTAGGGGTTAAGAGTCTGGTGAGCAGTTTAGGGGTTAAGAGTCTGGTGAACAGTTTAGGGGTTAAGAGTCTGGTGAGGAGTTTAGGGGTTAAGAGTCTGGTGAGCAGTTTAGGGGTTAAGAGTCTGGTGAGCAGTTTAGGGGTTAAGAGTCTGGTGAGCAGTTTAAGGGTTAAGAGTCTGGTGAACAGTTTAGGGGTTAAGAGTCTGGTGAGCAGTTTAGGGGTTAAGAGTCTGGTGAACAGTTTAGGGGTTAAGAGTCTGGTGAGGAGTTTAGGGGTTAAGAGTCTGGTGAGCAGTTTAGGGGTTAAGAGTCTGGTGAGCAGTTTAGGGGTTAAGAGTCTGGTGAACAGTTTAGGGGTTAAGAGTCTGGTGAGGAGTTTAGGGGTTAAGAGTCTGGTGAGCAGTTTAGGGGTTAAGAGTCTGGTGAGCAGTTTAGGGGTTAAGAGTCTGGTGAGCAGTTTAAGGGTTAAGAGTCTGGTGAACTGTTTAGGGGTTAAGAGTCTGGTGAACAGTCTAGGGGTTAAGAGTCTAGTGAGGAGTTTAGGGGTTAAGAGTCTGGTGAGCAGTTTAGGGGTTAAGAGTCTGGTGAGCAGTTTAGGGGTTAAGAGTCTGGTGAGCAGTTTAGGGGTTAAGAGTCTGGTGAGCATTTTAGGGGTTAAGAGTCTGGTGAGCAGTTTAGGGGTTAAGAGTCTGGTGAACAGTTTAGGGGTTAAGAGTCTGGTGAACAGTTTAGGGGTTAAGAGTCTGGTGAGCAGTTTAGGGGTTAAGAGTCTGGTGAGCAGTTTAGGGATAAGAGTCTGGTGAACAGTTTAGGGGTTAAGAGTCTGGTGAGCAGTTTAGGGGTTAAGAGTCTGGTGAGCAGTTTAGGGGTTAAGAGTCTGGTGAACAGTTTAGGGGTTAAGAGTCTGGTGAGCAGTTTAGGGGTTAAGAGTCTGGTGAACAGTCTAGGGGTTAAGAGTCTGGTGAGCAGTTTAGGGGTTAAGAGTCTGGTGAGCAGTTTAGGGGTTAAGAGTCTGGTGAGCAGTTTAGGGGTTAAGAGTCTGGTGAGCAGTTTAGGGGTTAAGAGTCTGGTGAGCAGTTTAGGGGTTAAGAGTCTGGTGAACAGTCTAGGGGTTAAGAGTCTGGTGAGCAGTTTAGGGGTTAAGAGTCTGGTGAGCAGTTTAGGGGTTAAGAGTCTGGTGAGCAGTTTAGGGGTTAAGAGTCTGGTGAGCAGTTTAGGGGTTAAGAGTCTGGTGAGCAGTTTAGGGGTTAAGAGTCTGGTGAGCAGTTTAGGGGTTAAGAGTCTGGGGAGTAGTTTAGGGGTTAAGAGTCTGGTGAGCAGTTTAGGGGTTAAGAGTCTGGTAAACAGTTTAGGGGTTAAGAGTCTGGTGAGCAGTTTAGGGGTTAAGAGTCTGGGGAGCAGTTTAGGGGTTAAGAGTCTGGTGAGCAGTTTAGGGGTTAAGAGTCTGGTGAACAGTTTAGGGGTTAATAGTCTGGTGAACAGTTTAGGGGTTAAGAGTCTGGTGAGCAGTTTAGGGGTTAAGAGTCTGGTGAGCAGTTTAGGGGTTAAGAGTCTGGGGAGCAGTTTAGGGGTTAAGAGTCTGGGGAGCAGTTTAGGGGTTAAGAGTCTGGTGAGCAGTTTAGGGGTTAAGAGTCTGGTGAACAGTTTAGGGGTTAATAGTCTGGTGAACAGTTTAGGGAATAATAGTCTGGTGAACAGTTTAGGGGTTAAGAGTCTGGGGAGCAGTTTAGGGGTTAAGAGTCTGGTGAACAGTTTAGGGATTAAGAGTCTGGTGAGCAGTTTAGGGGTTAAGAGTCTAGTGAGGAGTTTAGGGGTTAAGAGTCTGGTGAGCAGTTTAGGGGTTAAGAGTCTGGTGAGCAGTTTAGGGGTTAAGAGTCTGGGGAGCAGTTTAGGGGTTAAGAGTCTGGGGAGCAGTTTAGGGGTTAAGAGTCTGGTGAGCAGTTTAGGGGTTAAGAGTCTGGTGAACAGTTTAGGGGTTAATAGTCTGGTGAACAGTTTAGGGGTTAAGAGTCTGGGGAGCAGTTTAGGGGTTAAGAGTGGTGAGCAGTTTAGGGGTTAAGAGTCTGGTGAGCAGTTTAGGGGTTAAGAGTCTGGTGAGCAGTTTAGGGGTTAAGAGTCTGGTGAGCAGTTTAGGGGTTAAGAGTCTGGTGAGCAGTTTAGGGGTTAAGAGTCTGGTGAGCAGTTTAGGGGTTAAGAGTCTGGGGAGCAGTTTAGGGATTAAGAGTCTGGTGAACAGTTTAGGGATTAAGAGTCTGGTGAGCAGTTTAGGGGTTAAGAGTCTGGTGAGCAGTTTAGGGGTTAAGAGTCTGGGGAGCAGTTTAGGGGTTAAGAGTCTGGTGAACAGTTTAGGGGTTAAGAGTCTGGTGAACAGTTTAGGGGTTAAGAGTCTGGTGAGCAGTTTAGGGGTTAAGAGTCTGGTGAGCAGTTTAGGGGTTAAGAGTCTGGTGAGCAGTTTAGGGGTTAAGAGTCTGGGGAGTAGTTTAGGGGTTAAGAGTCTGGTGAGCAGTTTAGGGGTTAAGAGTCTGGTGAGGAGTTTAGGGGTTAAGAGTCTGGGGAGTAGTTTAGGGGTTAAGAGTCTGGTGAACAGTTTAGGGGTTAAGAGTCTGGGGAGCAGTTTAGGGATTAAGAGTCTGGTGAACAGTTTAGGGATTAAGAGTCTGGTGAGCAGTTTAGGGGTTAAGAGTCTGGTGAGCAGTTTAGGGGTTAAGAGTCTGGGGAGCAGTTTAGGGGTTAAGAGTCTGGTGAACAGTTTAGGGGTTAAGAGTCTGGGGAGCAGTTTAGGGATTAAGAGTCTGGTGAACAGTTTAGGGATTAAGAGTCTGGTGAGCAGTTTAGGGGTTAAGAGTCTGGTGAGCAGTTTAGGGGTTAAGAGTCTGGGGAGCAGTTTAGGGGTTAAGAGTCTGGTGAACAGTTTAGGGGTTAAGAGTCTGGTGAGCAGTTTAGGGGTTAAGAGTCTGGTGAACAGTTTAGGGGTTAAGAGTCTGGGGAGCAGTTTAGGGATTAAGAGTCTGGTGAACAGTTTAGGGATTAAGAGTCTGGTGAGCAGTTTAGGGGTTAAGAGTCTGGTGAGCAGTTTAGGGGTTAAGAGTCTGGGGAGCAGTTTAGGGGTTAAGAGTCTGGTGAACAGTTTAGGGGTTAAGAGTCTGGGGAGCAGTTTAGGGGTTAAGAGTCTGGTGAACAGTTTAGGGGTTAAGAGTCTGGGGAGTAGTTTAGGGGTTAAGAGTCTGGTGAACAGTTTAGGGGTTAAGAGTCTGGGGAGCAGTTTAGGGATTAAGAGTCTGGTGAACAGTTTAGGGATTAAGAGTCTGGTGAGCAGTTTAGGGGTTAAGAGTCTGGTGAGCAGTTTAGGGGTTAAGAGTCTGGGGAGCAGTTTAGGGGTTAAGAGTCTGGTGAACAGTTTAGGGGTTAAGAGTCTGGTGAGCAGTTTAGGGGTTAAGAGTCTGGTGAACAGTTTAGGGGTTAAGAGTCTGGTGAGCAGTTTAGGGATTAAGAGTCTGGTGAACAGTTTAGGGATTAAGAGTCTGGGGAGCAGTTTAGGGGTTAAGAGTCTGGTGAGCAGTTTAGGGGTTAAGAGTCTGGTGAGCAGTTTAGGGGTTAAGAGTCTGGTGAGCAGTTTAGGGGTTAAGAGTCTGGTGAACAGTTTAGGGGTTAAGAGTCTGGTGAGCAGTTTAGGGGTTAAGAGTCTGGTGAACAGTCTAGGGGTTAAGAGTCTGGTGAGCAGTTTAGGGGTTAAGAGTCTGGTGAGCAGTTTAGGGGTTAAGAGTCTGGTGAGCAGTTTAGGGGTTAAGAGTCTGGTGAGCAGTTTAGGGGTTAAGAGTCTGGTGAGCAGTTTAGGGGTTAAGAGTCTGGTGAACAGTCTAGGGGTTAAGAGTCTGGTGAGCAGTTTAGGGGTTAAGAGTCTGGTGAGCAGTTTAGGGGTTAAGAGTCTGGTGAGCAGTTTAGGGGTTAAGAGTCTGGTGAGCAGTTTAGGGGTTAAGAGTCTGGTGAGCAGTTTAGGGGTTAAGAGTCTGGTGAGCAGTTTAGGGGTTAAGAGTCTGGGGAGTAGTTTAGGGGTTAAGAGTCTGGTGAGCAGTTTAGGGGTTAAGAGTCTGGTAAACAGTTTAGGGGTTAAGAGTCTGGTGAGCAGTTTAGGTGTTAAAAGTCTGGTGAACAGTTTAGGGGTTAAGAGTCTGGTGAACAGTTTAGGTGTTAAGAGTCTGGTGAACAGTCTAGGGGTTAAGAGTCTGGTGAACAGTTTAGGGGTTAAGAGTCTGGTGAACAGTTTAGGGTTTAAGAGTCTGGTGAACAGTTTAGGGTTTAAGAGTCTGGTGAGCAGTTTAGGGGTTAAGAGCCTGGTGAACAGTTTAGGGTTTAAGAGTCTGGTGAGCAGTTTAGGGCTTAAGAGTCTGGTGAACAGTTTAGGGGTTAAGAGTCTGGTGAACAGTTTAGGGTTTAAGAGTCTGGTGAACAGTTTAGGGTTTAAGAGTCTGGTGAACAGTTTAGGGTTTAAGAGTCTGGTGAGCAGTTTAGGGGTTAAGAGCCTGGTGAGCAGTTTAGGGGTTAAGAGCCTGGTGAACAGTTTAGGGGTTAAGAGTCTGGTGAACAGTTTAGGGGTTAAGAGTCTGGTGAACAGTTTAGGGGTTAAGAGTCTGGTGAACAGTTTAGGGGTTAAGAGTCTGGTGAACAGTTTAGGGGTTAAGAGTCTGGTGAGCAGTTTAGGGGTTAAGAGCCTGGTGAACAGTTTAGGGTTTAAGAGCCTGGTGAACAGTTTAGGGGTTAAGAGTCTGGTGAGGAGTCTAGGGGTTAAGAGTCTGGTGAGCAGTTTAGGGGTTAAGAGTCTGGTGAGCAGTTTAGGGGTAAAGAGTCTGGTGAACAGTTTAGGGGTTAAGAGTCTGGTGAACAGTTTAGGGGTTAAGAGCCTGGTGAACAGTTTAGGGTTTAAGAGCCTGGTGAACAGTTTAGGGGTTAAGAGTCTGGTGAGCAGTTTAGGGGTTAAGAGCCTGGTGAACAGTTTAGGGTTTAAGAGCCTGGTGAACAGTTTAGGGGTTAAGAGTCTGGTGAGGAGTCTAGGGGTTAAGAGTCTGGTGAGCAGTTTAGGGGTTAAGAGTCTGGTGAGCAGTTTAGGGGTAAAGAGTCTGGTGAACAGTTTAGGGGTTAAGAGTCTGGTGAACAGTTTAGGGGTTAAGAGCCTGGTGAACAGTTTAGGGTTTAAGAGCCTGGTGAACAGTTTAGGGGTTAAGAGTCTGGTGAGGAGTCTAGGGGTTAAGAGTCTGGTGAGCAGTTTAGGGGTTAAGAGTCTGGTGAGCAGTTTAGGGGTTAAGAGTCTGGGGAGCAGTTTAGGGGTTAAGAGTCTGGTGAACAGTTTAGGGGTTAAGAGTCTGGTGATCAGTTTAGGGGTTAAGAGTCTGGTGAGCAGTTTAGGGGTTAAGAGTCTGGTGAGCAGTTTAGGGGTTAAGAGTCTGGTGAGCAGTTTAGGGGTTAAGAGTCTGGTGAACAGTTTAGGGGTTAAGAGTCTGGTGAACAGTTTAGGGGTTAAGAGTCTGGTGAGGAGTCTAGGGGTTAAGAGTCTGGTGAGCAGTTTAGGGGTTAAGAGTCTGGTGAGCAGTTTAGGGGTTAAGAGTCTGGGGAGCAGTTTAGGGGTTAAGAGTCTGGTGAACAGTTTAGGGGTTAAGAGTCTGGTGATCAGTTTAGGGGTTAAGAGTCTGGTGAGCAGTTTAGGGGTTAAGAGTCTGGTGAGCAGTTTAGGGGTTAAGAGTCTGGTGAGCAGTTTAGGGGTTAAGAGTCTGGTGAACAGTTTAGGGGTTAAGAGTCTGGTGAGGAGTTTAGGGGTTAAGAGTCTGGTGAGCAGTTTAGGGGTTAAGAGTCTGGTGAGCAGTTTAGGGGTTAAGAGTCTGGTGAGCAGTTTAGGGGTTAAGAGTCTGGTGAGCAGTTTAAGGGTTAAGAGTCTGGTGAGCAGTTTAGGGGTTAAGAGTCTGGTGAGCAGTTTAGGGGTTAAGAGTCTGGTGAGCAGTTTAGGGGTTAAGAGTCTGGTGAGCATTTTAGGGGTTAAGAGTCTGGTGAGCAGTTTAGGGGTTAAGAGTCTGGTGAACAGTTTAGGGGTTAAGAGTCTGGTGAACAGTTTAGGGGTTAAGAGTCTGGTGAGCAGTTTAGGGGTTAAGAGTCTGGTGAGCAGTTTAGGGGTTAAGAGTCTGGTGAACAGTTTAGGGGTTAAGAGTCTGGTGAGCAGTTTAGGGGTTAAGAGTCTGGTGAGCAGTTTAGGGGTTAAGAGTCTGGTGAACAGTTTAGGGGTTAAGAGTCTGGTGAGCAGTTTAGGGGTTAAGAGTCTGGTGAACAGTCTAGGGGTTAAGAGTCTGGTGAGCAGTTTAGGGGTTAAGAGTCTGGTGAGCAGTTTAGGGGTTAAGAGTCTGGTGAGCAGTTTAGGGGTTAAGAGTCTGGTGAGCAGTTTAGGGGTTAAGAGTCTGGTGAGCAGTTTAGGGGTTAAGAGTCTGGTGAACAGTCTAGGGGTTAAGAGTCTGGTGAGCAGTTTAGGGGTTAAGAGTCTGGTGAGCAGTTTAGGGGTTAAGAGTCTGGTGAGCAGTTTAGGGGTTAAGAGTCTGGTGAGCAGTTTAGGGGTTAAGAGTCTGGTGAGCAGTTTAGGGGTTAAGAGTCTGGTGAGCAGTTTAGGGGTTAAGAGTCTGGGGAGTAGTTTAGGGGTTAAGAGTCTGGTGAGCAGTTTAGGGGTTAAGAGTCTGGTAAACAGTTTAGGGGTTAAGAGTCTGGTGAGCAGTTTAGGTGTTAAAAGTCTGGTGAACAGTTTAGGGGTTAAGAGTCTGGTGAACAGTTTAGGTGTTAAGAGTCTGGTGAACAGTCTAGGGGTTAAGAGTCTGGTGAACAGTTTAGGGGTTAAGAGTCTGGTGAACAGTTTAGGGTTTAAGAGTCTGGTGAACAGTTTAGGGTTTAAGAGTCTGGTGAGCAGTTTAGGGGTTAAGAGCCTGGTGAACAGTTTAGGGTTTAAGAGTCTGGTGAGCAGTTTAGGGCTTAAGAGTCTGGTGAACAGTTTAGGGGTTAAGAGTCTGGTGAACAGTTTAGGGTTTAAGAGTCTGGTGAACAGTTTAGGGTTTAAGAGTCTGGTGAACAGTTTAGGGTTTAAGAGTCTGGTGAGCAGTTTAGGGGTTAAGAGCCTGGTGAGCAGTTTAGGGGTTAAGAGCCTGGTGAACAGTTTAGGGGTTAAGAGCCTGGTGAACAGTTTAGGGGTTAAGAGTCTGGTGAACAGTTTAGGGGTTAAGAGTCTGGTGAACAGTTTAGGGGTTAAGAGTCTGGTGAACAGTTTAGGGGTTAAGAGTCTGGTGAACAGTTTAGGGGTTAAGAGTCTGGTGAGCAGTTTAGGGGTTAAGAGCCTGGTGAACAGTTTAGGGTTTAAGAGCCTGGTGAACAGTTTAGGGGTTAAGAGTCTGGTGAGGAGTCTAGGGGTTAAGAGTCTGGTGAGCAGTTTAGGGGTTAAGAGTCTGGTGAGCAGTTTAGGGGTAAAGAGTCTGGTGAACAGTTTAGGGGTTAAGAGTCTGGTGAACAGTTTAGGGGTTAAGAGCCTGGTGAACAGTTTAGGGTTTAAGAGCCTGGTGAACAGTTTAGGGGTTAAGAGTCTGGTGAGCAGTTTAGGGGTTAAGAGCCTGGTGAACAGTTTAGGGTTTAAGAGCCTGGTGAACAGTTTAGGGGTTAAGAGTCTGGTGAGGAGTCTAGGGGTTAAGAGTCTGGTGAGCAGTTTAGGGGTTAAGAGTCTGGTGAGCAGTTTAGGGGTAAAGAGTCTGGTGAACAGTTTAGGGGTTAAGAGTCTGGTGAACAGTTTAGGGGTTAAGAGCCTGGTGAACAGTTTAGGGTTTAAGAGCCTGGTGAACAGTTTAGGGGTTAAGAGTCTGGTGAGGAGTCTAGGGGTTAAGAGTCTGGTGAGCAGTTTAGGGGTTAAGAGTCTGGTGAGCAGTTTAGGGGTTAAGAGTCTGGGGAGCAGTTTAGGGGTTAAGAGTCTGGTGAACAGTTTAGGGGTTAAGAGTCTGGTGATCAGTTTAGGGGTTAAGAGTCTGGTGAGCAGTTTAGGGGTTAAGAGTCTGGTGAGCAGTTTAGGGGTTAAGAGTCTGGTGAGCAGTTTAGGGGTTAAGAGTCTGGTGAACAGTTTAGGGGTTAAGAGTCTGGTGAGGAGTTTAGGGGTTAAGAGTCTGGTGAGCAGTTTAGGGGTTAAGAGTCTGGTGAGCAGTTTAGGGGTTAAGAGTCTGGTGAGCAGTTTAAGGGTTAAGAGTCTGGTGAACAGTTTAGGGGTTAAGAGTCTGGTGAGCAGTTTAGGGGTTAAGAGTCTGGTGAACAGTTTAGGGGTTAAGAGTCTGGTGAGGAGTTTAGGGGTTAAGAGTCTGGTGAGCAGTTTAGGGGTTAAGAGTCTGGTGAGCAGTTTAGGGGTTAAGAGTCTGGTGAACAGTTTAGGGGTTAAGAGTCTGGTGAGGAGTTTAGGGGTTAAGAGTCTGGTGAGCAGTTTAGGGGTTAAGAGTCTGGTGAGCAGTTTAGGGGTTAAGAGTCTGGTGAGCAGTTTAAGGGTTAAGAGTCTGGTGAACTGTTTAGGGGTTAAGAGTCTGGTGAACAGTCTAGGGGTTAAGAGTCTAGTGAGGAGTTTAGGGGTTAAGAGTCTGGTGAGCAGTTTAGGGGTTAAGAGTCTGGTGAGCAGTTTAGGGGTTAAGAGTCTGGTGAGCAGTTTAGGGGTTAAGAGTCTGGTGAGCATTTTAGGGGTTAAGAGTCTGGTGAGCAGTTTAGGGGTTAAGAGTCTGGTGAACAGTTTAGGGGTTAAGAGTCTGGTGAACAGTTTAGGGGTTAAGAGTCTGGTGAGCAGTTTAGGGGTTAAGAGTCTGGTGAGCAGTTTAGGGGTTAAGAGTCTGGTGAACAGTTTAGGGGTTAAGAGTCTGGTGAGCAGTTTAGGGGTTAAGAGTCTGGTGAGCAGTCTAGGGGTTAAGAGTCTAGTGAGGAGTTTAGGGGTTAAGAGTCTGGTGAGCAGTTTAGGGGTTAAGAGTCTGGTGAGCAGTTTAGGGGTTAAGAGTCTGGTGAGCATTTTAGGGGTTAAGAGTCTGGTGAGCAGTTTAGGGGTTAAGAGTCTGGTGAACAGTTTAGGGGTTAAGAGTCTGGTGAACAGTTTAGGGGTTAAGAGTCTGGTGAGCAGTTTAGGGGTTAAGAGTCTGGTGAGCAGTTTAGGGGTTAAGAGTCTGGTGAACAGTTTAGGGGTTAAGAGTCTGGTGAGCAGTTTAGGGGTTAAGAGTCTGGTGAGCAGTCTAGGGGTTAAGAGTCTAGTGAGGAGTTTAGGGGTTAAGAGTCTGGTGAGCAGTTTAGGGGTTAAGAGTCTGGTGAGCAGTTTAGGGGTTAAGAGTCTGGTGAGCAGTTTAGGGGTTAAGAATCTAGTGAGGAGTTTAGGGGTTAAGAGTCTGGTGAGCAGTTTAGGGGTTAAGAGTCTGGTGAACAGTTTAGGGGTTAAGAGTCTGGTGAGCAGTTTAGGGGTTAAGAGTCTGGTGAGCAGTTTAGGGGTTAAGAGTCTGGTGAACAGTTTAGGGGTTAAGAGTCTAGTGAGGAGTTTAGGGGTTAAGAGTCTGGTGAACAGTTTAGGGGTTAAGAATCTAGTGAGCAGTTTAGGGGTTAAGAGTCTGGTGAGCAGTTTAGGGGTTAAGAGTCTGGTGAACAGTTTAGGGGTTAAGAGTCTAGTGAGGAGTTTAGGGGTTAAGAGTCTGGTGAACAGTTTAGGGGTTAAGAGTCTGGTGAGCAGTTTAGGGGTTAAGAGTCTGGTGAGCAGTTTAGGGGTTAAGAGTCTGGTGAACAGTTTAGGGGTTAAGAGTCTAGTGAGGAGTTTAGGGGTTAAGAGTCTGGTGAACAGTTTAGGGGTTAAGAATCTAGTGAGCAGTTTAGGGGTTAAGAGTCTGGTGAGCAGTTTAGGGGTTAAGAGTCTGGTGAGCAGTTTAGGGGTTAAGAGTCTAGTGAGGAGTTTAGGGGTTAAGAGTCTGGTGAGCAGTTTAGGGGTTAAGAGTCTGGTGAGCAGTTTAGGGGTTAAGAGTCTGGTGAACAGTTTAGGGGTTAAGAGTCTGGTGAGCAGTTTAGGGGTTAAGAGTCTGGTGAGCAGTTTAGGGGTTAAGAGTCTGGTGAGCAGTTTAGGGGTTAAGAGTCTGGTGAGCAGTTTAGGGGTTAAGAGTCTGGTGAGCAGTTTAGGGGTTAAGAGTCTGGTGAACAGTTTAGGGGTTAAGAGTCTGGTGAGCAGTTTAGGGGTTAAGAGTCTGGTGAGCAGTTTAGGGGTTAAGAGTCTGGTGAACAGTTTAGGGGTTAAGAGTCTGGTGAGCAGTTTAGGGGTTAAGAGTCTGGTGAACAGTTTAGGGGTTAAGAGCCTGGTGAGCAGTTTAGGGGTTAAGAGTCTGGTGAGCAGTATAGGGGTTAAGAGTCTGGTGAACAGTTTAGGGGTTAATAGTCTGGTGAGCAGTTTAGGGGTTAAGAGTCTGGTGAGCAGTTTAGGGGTTAAGAGTCTGGTGAGCAGTTTAGGGGTTAAGAGTCTGGTGAGCAGTTTAGGGGTTAAGAGTCTGGTGAACAGTTTAGGGGTTAAGAGTCTGGTGAGCAGTCTAGGGGTTAAGAGTCTAGTGAGGAGTTTAGGGGTTAAGAGTCTGGTGAGCAGTTTAGGGGTTAAGAGTCTGGTGAGCAGTTTAGGGGTTAAGAGTCTGGTGAGCAGTTTAGGGGTTAAGAGCCTGGTGAGCAGTTTAGGGGTTAAGAATCTAGTGAGCAGTTTAGGGGTTAAGAGTCTGGTGAGCAGTTTAGGGGTTAAGAGTCTGGTGAGCAGTTTAGGGGTTAAGAGTCTGGTGAGCAGTTTAGGGGTTAAGAGTCTGGTGAGCAGTTTAGGGGTTTAGAGTCTGGTGAGCAGTTTAGGGGTTAAGAGTCTGGTGAGCAGTTTAGGGGTTAAGAGTCTGGTGAGCAGTTTAGGGGTTAAGAGTCTGGTGAGCAGTTTAGGGGTTAAGAGTCTGGTGAGCAGTTTAGGGGTTAAGAGTCTGGTGAACAGTTTAGGGGTTAAGAGTCTGGTGAGCAGTTTAGGGGATAAGAGTCTGGGGAGTAGTTTAGGGGATAAGAGTCTGGGGAGTAGTTTAGGGGTTAAGAGTCTGGTGAGGAGTTTAGGGGTTAGGAGTCTGGTGAGCAGTTTAGGGGTTAAGAGTCTGGTGAGCAGTTTAGGGGTTAAGAGTCTGGTGAACAGTTTAAGGGTTAAGAGTCTGGTGAGCAGTTTAGGGGTTAAGAGTCTGGTGAACAGTTTAAGGGTTAAGAGTCTGGTGAGCAGTTTAGGGGTTAAGAGTCTGGTGAACAGTTTAGGGGTTAAGAGTCTGGTGAGCAGTTTAGGGGTTAAGAGTCTGGTGAGCAGTTTAGGGGTTAAGAGTCTGGTGAGCAGTTTAGGGGTTAAGAGTCTGGTGAGCAGTTTAGGGGTTAAGAGTCTGGTGAGCAGTTTAGGGGTTAAGAGTCTGGTGAACAGTTTAGGGGTTAAGAGTCTGGTGAACAGTTTAGGGGTTAAGAGCCTGGTGAACAGTTTAGGGGTTAAGAGTCTGGTGAGCAGTTTAGGGGTTAAGAGTCTGGTGAGCAGTTTAGGGGTTAAGAGTCTGGTGAGCAGTTTAGGGGTTAAGAGTCTGGTGAGCAGTTTAGGGGTTAAGAGTCTGGTGAGCAGTTTAGGGGTTAAGAGTCTGGTGAGCAGTTTAGGGGTTAAGAGTCTGGTGAGCAGTTTAGGGGTTAAGAGTCTGGTGAACAGTTTAGGGGTTAAGAGTCTGGTGAGCAGTTTAGGGGTTAAGAGTCTGGGGAGCAGTTTAGGGGTTAAGAGTCTGGGGAGCAGTTTAGGGGTTAAGAGTCTGGTGAGCAGTTTAGGGGTTAAGAGTCTGGTGAGCAGTTTAGGGGTTAATAGTCTGGTGAACAGTTTAGGGGTTAAGAGTCTGGGGAGCAGTTTAGGGGTTAAGAGTCTGGTGAGCAGTTTAGGGGTTAAGAGTCTGGTGAGCAGTTTAGGGGTTAAGAGTCTGGTGAGCAGTTTAGGGGTTAAGAGTCTGGTGAGCAGTTTAGGGGTTAAGAGTCTGGTGAGCAGTTTAGGGGTTAAGAGTCTGGTGAACAGTTTAGGGGTTAAGAGTCTGGTGAGCAGTTTAGGGGTTAAGAGTCTGGGGAGCAGTTTAGGGGTTAAGAGTCTGGGGAGCAGTTTAGGGGTTAAGAGTCTGGTGAGCAGTTTAGGGGTTAAGAGTCTGGGGAGCAGTTTAGGGGTTAAGAGTCTGGTGAGCAGTTTAGGGGTTAAGAGTCTGGGGAGCAGTTTAGGGGTTAAGAGTCTGGTGAACAGTTTAGGGGTTAAGAGTCTGGTGAGCAGTTTAGGGGTTAAGAGTCTGGTGAACAGTTTAGGGGTTAATAGTCTGGTGAACAGTTTAGGGGTTAAGAGTCTGGTGAGGAGTTTAGGGGTTAAGAGTCTGGTGAGCAGTTTAGGGGTTAAGAGTCTGGTGAACAGTTTAGGGGTTAAGAGTCTGGTGAGCAGTTTAGGGGTTAAGAGTCTGGTGAACAGTTTAGGGGTTAAGAGTCTGGTGAGCAGTTTAGGGGTTAAGAGTCTGGTGAGCAGTTTAGGGGTTAAGAGTCTGGTGAACAGTTTAGGGGTTAAGATTCTGCTGAGCAGTTTAGGGGTTAAGAGTCTGGTGAGCAGTTTAGGGGTTAAGAGTCTGGTGAACAGTTTAGGGGTTAAGAGTCTGGTGAGCAGTTTAGGGGTTAAGAGGCTGGTGAACAGTTTAGGGGTTAAGAGGCTGGTGAGCAGTTTAGGGGTTAAGAGTCTGGTGAACAGTTTAGGGGTTAAGAGTCTGGTGAGCAGTTTAGGGGTTAAGAGTCTGGTGAGCAGTTTAGGGGTTAAGAGCCTGGTGAGCAGTTTAGGGGTTAAGAGCCTGGTGAGGAGTCTAGGGGTTAAGAGCCTGGTGAGCAGTCTAGGGGTTAAGAGCCTGGTGAGGAGTTTAGGGGTTAAGAGCCTGGTGAGCAGTTTAGGGGTTAAGAGCCTGGTGAGCAGTCTAGGGGTTAAGATCCTGGTGAGCAGTCTAGGGGTTAAGAGCCTGGTGAGCAGTTTAGGGGTTAAGAGTCTGGTGAGCAGTTTAGGGGTTAAGAGTCTGGTGAGCAGTTTAGGGGTTAAGAGTCTGGTGAACAGTTTAGGGGTTAAGAGTCTGGTGAGCAGTTTAGGGGTTAAGAGTCTGGTGAGCAGTTTAGGGGTTAAGAGTCTGGTGAACAGTTTAGGGGTTAAGAGTCTGGTGAGCAGTTTAGGGGTTAAGAGTCTGGTGAGCAGTTTAGGGGTTAAGAGTCTGGTGAACAGTTTAGGGGTTAAGAGTCTGGTGAACAGTTTAGGGGTTAAGAGCCTGGTGAGCAGTTTAGGGGTTAAGAGTCTGGTGAACAGTTTAGGGGTTAAGAGTCTGGTGAACAGTTTAGGGGTTAAGAGTCTGGTGAGGAGTTTAGGGGTTAAGAGTCTGGTGAGCAGTTTAGGGGTTAAGAGTCTGGTGAGCAGTTTAGGGGTTAAGAGTCTGGTGAACAGTTTAGGGGTTAAGAGTCTGGTGAACAGTTTAGGGGTTAAGAGTCTGGTGAGCAGTTTAGGGGTTAAGAGTCTGGTGAACAGTTTAGGGGTTAAGAGTCTGGTGAACAGTTTAGGGGTTAAGAGTCTGGTGAACAGTTTAGGGGTTAAGAGTCTGGTGAGCAGTTTAGGGGTTAAGAGTCTGGTGAGCAGTTTAGGGGTTAAGAGTCTGGTGAACAGTTTAGGGGTTAAGAGTCTGGTGAGCAGTCTAGAGGTTAAGAGCTCAAGTGAACAACAACAGTTGATGGTATCTAGGATACTAGAGGAGCAGGAGGCGGGGGCAGGAGGTGGGAGGAAGAGAAGGAGGAGACGAGGAAGAGGAGGAGAAACAGGGGAAGAGGAGGAGGAGGAGAACACAAGGCAGGAAGAGGAGGAGGTGGGAGGAAGAGAAGGAGGAGACGGGGAAGAGGAGGAGAAAAGTGGAAGAGGAGGAGGAGAAGAACAAAAGGCAGGAAGAGGACGGTGGGGATTAAGTCATGGCTTTTTAAAAATGAATCTTTTCTCGATCCCAGGCATCCTCTCTTCTCAAAAGTCATTGGAGAAGAAAGTTAGAGGGGAGGGACCTTGGATCTTCTCCTCCAATATGATTGGATGCAAGGAAAGAACATTTAGATAGCGCCATGGTTTTAATTCAGTCCATTCAGGAAGTGCATGCCAATTGTTTTCTATTAGGATTTTTCATAATTCAAGAAGAATTCACACTCACATATGCACACTACAGCCAGACACTTGGTGACCACAATGGGAGGAGTGCATCCTGCGTAGAACGGCGTGGAGGTGTACTCTGCGAAGCTTAGGGCGATGATGGCGAAGGCGGATGGCTGAAGAACCATGATTGTGCTCCATGAGTAGAGGTAGGCCATCACTGACCCATAGGCCTCCATCAGGTACACGTATTCCCCTCCAGACTTCGTGATCATGGTGCCCAGCTCCGCGTAGCACAGCGCCCCTGCAAGCAGACAGGCAGGCTCAGAGACAGACAGTTAGTTGACACTAGACAACCAGGTGAGTTCTTAACTAATCAATTAAGACATAGACAACCAAGTGAGTTTCTAACGAATCAATTAAAACCTAGACAACCAGGTGAGTTCCTAACTAATCAATTAAGACCTAGACAACCATGTGAGTTCCTAACTAGTAAATTAAGACCTAGACAACCAGGTGAGTTCCTAACTAGTAAATTAAGACCTAGACAACCAGGTGAGTTCCTAACTAATCAATTAAGACCTAGACAACCAGGTGAGTTCCTAACTAATCAATTAAGACCTATACAACCAGGTGAGTTCTTAACTAGTCAATTAATACCTAGACAACCAGGTGAGTTCCTAACTAGTCAATTAATACCTAGACAACCAGGTGAGTTCCTAACTAGTCAATTAATACCTAGACAACCAGGTGAGTTCCTAAATAGTCAATTAATATCTAGACAACCAGATGAGTTCCTAACTAGTCAATTAATATCTAGACAACCAGGTGAGTTCCTAACTAGTCAATTAAGACCTAGAAAACCAGGTGAGTTCCGAACTAATCAATTAAGACCTAGACAACCAGGTGAGTTCCTAACTAGTCAATTAAGATCTAGACAACCAGGTGAGTTCCTAACTAGTCAATTAAGACCTAGAAAACCAGGTGAGTTCCGAACTAATCAATTAAGACCTAGACATCCAGATGTTGTCGTGGAAATATTCTGTCAATAATATTTCCCAAATACCAGAGCCTGCGAGTTCAATTAGACTTTATTACAAAGTAATATAAGCCGAGCTGGTTAATGAAGCAACTCCCTCTCCAGCCTTGGCAACACTTTTTATACAGGTTTCATCCTTACATCACACACATAGTAACTCCTCTTTATGGTAATGGTTTATCCCCTCTGGCATTTAGCCACCCTTATCTTTTTGCCTTGCACTAATTTTAGTTTAGTTTCACATTAGGGCATAGAAACATTAGACCATAGCAATGGTACAAAAATAAACAGACATGTCCACTCCCCAGACAGGTGCATGTCTAATGGTGCGTAATGACCTAGACACACATATAGAGTCCACTTACTTTACTCTGATGTCACACATGTACAGGAACATTTCCAATAATGTGTGCTTCACTAATCAATACCTAGACAACCAGAGTTCCTAACTAATCAATTAGGACCTAGACAACCAGGGGAGTTCCTAACTAATCAACGAACACCTAGACAACCAGGTGAGTTCCTAACTAATCAATCAAGACCTAGACAACCAGGTGAGTTCCTAACTAATCAATTAAAACCTAGACAACCAGGTGAGTTCCTAACTAATCAATTAAGACCTAGACAACCAGGTGAGTTCCTAACTAATCAATTAAGACCTAGACAACCAGGTGAGTTCCTAACTAATCAATTAAGACCTAGATAACCAGGCGAGGGGAGTTCCTAACTAATCAATTAAGACCTAGATAACCAGGTGAGGGTAGTTCCTAACTAATCAATTAAGACCTCGACAACCAGGTGAGGTGAGTTCCTAACTAATCAATTAAGACCTAGACAACCAGGTGAGTTCCTAACTAATCAATTAAGACCTAGATAACCAGGTGAGGGTAGTTCCTAACTAATCAATTAAGACCTCGACAACCAGGTGAGGTGAGTTCCTAACTAATCAATTAAGACCTAGACAACCAGGTGAGTTCCTAACTAATCAATTAAGACCTAGACAACTAAGGGAGTTCCTAACTAATCAATTAAGACCTAGACAACAAGGTGAGGGTAGTTCCTAACTAATCAATTAAGACCTCGACAACCAGGTGAGGTGAGTTCCTAACTAATCAATTAAGACCTAGACAACCAGGTGAGTTCCTAACTAATCAATTAAGACCTAGACAACCAGGTGAGTTCCTAACTAATCAATTAAGACCTAGATAACCAGGCGAGGGGAGTTCCTAACTAATCAATTAAGACCTAGATAACCAGGTGAGGGGCGTTCCTAACTAATCAATTAAGACCTAGACAACTAAGGGAGTTCCTAACTAATCAATTAAGACCTAGACAACAAGGTGAGGGTAGTTCCTAACTAATCAATTAAGACCTCGACAACCAGGTGAGGGGAGTTCCTAACTAATCAATTAAGACCTCGACAACCAGGTGAGGGGAGTTCGTAACTAATCAACTAAGAGTCAACCAGGTGAGGGGAGTTCCTAATTAATCAATTAAGACCTCGACAACCAGGTGAGGGGAGTTCCTAACTAATCAAATAAGACCTAGACAACCAGGTGAGTTCCTAACTAATCAATTAAGACCTAGAAAACCAGGTGAGGGGAGTTCCTAACTAATCAATTAAGACCTCGAAAACCAGGTGAGGGGCGTTCCTAACTAATCAAATAAGACCTAGACAACCAGGTGAGTTCCTAACTAATCAATTAAGACCTAGACAACCAGGTGAGGGGAGTTCCTAACTAATCAATTAAGACCTCGACAACCAGGTAAGGAAGTTCCTAAGTAGTTGATGACCTTAATTGATCAATCAAGTGCATCGAAAGAGTGAAAACCTGTAGACACTGTGCCCTGGGATTTGAGTATAACAGCCCTGCACTAGTGACAGACGTTAACCAGTAGCTGGTCAGAGCCCTGCACTAGTGACAGACGTTAACCAGTAGCTGGTCAGAAATTTGTTTCTGGCTGCTGAGATTAGCTGACCCAGACTGGGAGAGGAATTCCCTCCAAGCCTCTTAATAAATCAGCAGGGTTCATGTTGGGAGAGGCATTCCCTCCTAGACTCTTAATAAATCAGCAGGGTTCATGTTAGGAGAGGAATTCCCTCCTAGACTCTTAATAAATCAGCAGGGTTCATGTTGGGAGAGGAATTCCCTACTAGACTCTTAATAAATCAGCAGGGTTCATATTGGGAGAGGAATTCCCTCCTAGTATCTTAATAACTCAGCAGGGTTCATGTTGGGAGAGGCATTCCCTCCTAGACTCGTAATAAATCAGGAGGGTTCATGTTAGGAGAGGAATTCCCTCCTAGACTCTTAATAAATAAGCAGGGTTCATGTTGGGAGAGGAATTCCCTCCAAGACTTAATAAATCAGCAGGGTTCATGTTAGGAGAGGAATTCCCTCCTAGACTCTTAATAAATGAGCAGGGTTCATGTTGGGAGAAGAATTCCCTCCTAGACTCTTAATAAATCAGCAGGGTTCATGTTGGGAGAGGAATTCCCTCATAGACTCTTAATAAATCAGCAGGATTCATGTTGGGAGAGGAATTCCCTCCTAGACTCTTAATAAATCAGGAGGGTTCATGTTAGGAGAGGAATTCCCTCCTAGACTCTTAATAAATAAGCAGGGTTCATGTTGGGAGAGGAATTCCCTCCAAGACTTAATAAATCAGCAGGGTTCATGTTAGGAGAGGAATTCCCTCCTAGACTCTTAATAAATGAGCAGGGTTCATGTTGGGAGAGGAATTCCCTCCTAGACTCTTAATAAATGAGCAGGGTTCATGTTGGGAGAAGAATTCCCTCCTAGACTCTTAATAAATCAGCAGGGTTCATGTTGGGAGAGGAATTCCCTCATAGACTCTTAATAAATCAGCAGGATTCATGTTGGGAGAGGAATTCCCTCCTAGACTCTTAATAAATCAGGAGGGTTCATGTTAGGAGAGGAATTCCCTCCTAGACTCTTAATAAATAAGCAGGGTTCATGTTGGGAGAGGAATTCCCTCCAAGACTTAATAAATCAGCAGGGTTCATGTTAGGAGAGGAATTCCCTCCTAGACTCTTAATAAATGAGCAGGGTTCATGTTGGGAGAGGAATTCCCTCCTAGACTCTTAATAAATCAGCAGGGTTCATGTTGGGAGAGGAATTCCCTCATAGACTCTTAATAAATCAGCAGGATTCATGTTGGGAGAGGAATTCCCTCCTAGACTCTTAATAAATCAGGAGGGTTCATGTTAGGAGAGGAATTCCCTCCTAGACTCTTAATAAATGAGCAGGGTTCATGTCGAGAGAGGAATTCCCTCCTAGACTCTTAACTCAGCAGGGTTCATGTTGGGAGAGCAATTCCCTCCTAGACTCTTAATAACTCAGCAGGGTTCATGTTGGGAGAGCAATTCCCTCCTAGACTCTTAATACATCAGCGGGGTTCATGTTAGGTGCACTATGTCCATGTCCCTGTTTACTGGTGTGGGGGGATTGAACACACCGACACAATCCTTCTCACAGTCAGCATGCCTCCCAAATGGAACCCTATTCCCTATATAGTGTACTACTTTAGACCAGAGCCCTATGGCACCCTATTCCCTATATAGTCCACTACTTTAGACCAGAGCCCTATGACACCCTATTCCCTATATAGTGCACTACTTTAGACCAGAGCCCTATGGCACCCTATTCCCTATATAGTGCACTACTTTAGACCAGAGCCCTATGACACCCTATTCCCTTTATAGTGCACTACTTTAGACCAGAGCCCTATGACACCCTATTCCCTTTATAGTGCACTACTTTAGACCAGAGCCCTATGGAACCCTATTCCCTTTATAGTGCACTACTTTAGACCAGAGCCCTATGGAACCCTATTCCCTATATAGTGCACTACTTTAGACCAGAACCCTATGGGGTAGTAGGACCAGGCCCATAGGATTAGGATGCCATCTGGGATGAAGCTCCAGTCCTTCTCACACAGAGTCCTTCTCACAAAGAGCCCTTCTCACAAAGAGCCCTTCTCACACCGAGCCCTTCTCACACGGGGCCCTTCTCACACCGAGCCCTTCTCACACAGAGCCCATCTCACACAGAGCCCATCTCACACAGAGCCCTTCTCACATAGAGCCCTTCTCACACAGAGCCCTTCTCACACCGAGCCCTTCTCACACCGAGCCCTTCTCACACCGAGCCCTTCTCACACGGGGCCCTTCTCAAACAGAGCCCTTCTCACACAGAGCCCTTCTCACACAGAGCCCTTCTCACACAGAGCCCTTCTCACACAGAGCCCTTCTCACACAGAGCCCTTCTCACACCGGGCCCTTCTCACACCGAGCCCTTCTCACACGGAGCCCTTCTCACACGGAGCCCTTCTCACACGGAGCCCTTCTCACACGGAGCCCTTCTCACACGGAGCCCTTCTCACACGGGGCCCTTCTCACACGGAGCCCTTCTCACACTGAGCCCTTCTCACACTGAGCCCTTCTCACACCGAGTCCTTCTCACACAGAGCCCTTCTCACACAGAGCCCTTCTCACACAGAGCCCTTCTCACACAGAGTCCTTCTCAC
The DNA here is from genome assembly GCF_029448725.1 of Salvelinus fontinalis. Taxonomy (NCBI): domain Eukaryota; kingdom Metazoa; phylum Chordata; class Actinopteri; order Salmoniformes; family Salmonidae; genus Salvelinus; species Salvelinus fontinalis. The sequence goes on from NW_026600322.1 coordinate 384,285, forward strand.
ACAGAGCCCTTCTCACACAGAGCCCTTCTCACACAGAGCCCTTCTCACACAGAGCCCTTCTCACACAGAGCCCTTCTCACACAGAGCCCTTCTCACACCGGGCCCTTCTCACACCGAGCCCTTCTCACACGGAGCCCTTCTCACACCGAGCCCTTCTCACACGGAGCCCTTCTCACACGGAGCCCTTCTCACACGGAGCCCTTCTCACACGGAGCCCTTCTCACACGGAGCCCTTCTCACACGGAGCCCTTCTCACACGGAGCCCTTCTCACACCGAGCCCTTCTCACACCGAGCCCTTCTCACACAGAGCCCTTCTCACACAGAGCCCTTCTCACACAGAGCCCTTCTCACACCGGGCCCTTCTCACACCGAGCCCTTCTCACACGGAGCCCTTCTCACACGGAGCCCTTCTCACACGGAGCCCTTCTCACACGGAGCCCTTCTCACACAGAGCCCTTCTCACACCGAGCCCTTCTCACACAGAGCCCTTCTCACACCGAGCCCTTCTCACACCGAGCCCTTCTCACACGGAGCCCTTCTCACACGGAGCCCTTCTCACACGGAGCCCTTCTCACACGGAGCCCTTCTCACACGGAGCCCTTCTCACACGGAGCCCTTCTCACACGGAGTCCTTCTCACACGGAGAGCCCTTCTCACACGGAGCCCTTCTCACACCGAGTCCTTCTCACACCGAGCCCTTCTCACACGGAGCCCT